>NC_063341.1:45589420-45619829 GCF_021869965.1 Rhincodon typus
GTTTGGTGTACCTCAAGGATCTGTTGGTGTACCTCAAGGATCTGTTTTGGTGTACCTCAAGGATCTGTTTTGGGGCCACTGCTGTTTGTCATTTTTATAAATGACCTGGATGAGGGCGTAGAAGGATGGGTTAGTAAATTTGCGGATGACACGAAAGTCGGTGGAATTGTGGATAGTGCGGAAGGATGTTGCAGGTTACAGAGGTACATAGATAAGCTGCAGAGCTGGGCTGAGAGGTGGCAAATGGAGTTTAATGCGGAAAAGTGTGAGGTGATTCACTTTGGAAGGAGTAACAGGAATACAGAGTACTGGGCTAATGATAAGATTCTTGGTAGTGTGGATGAGCAGAGAGATCTCGGTGTCCATGTACATAAATCCCTGAAAGTTGCCACCCAGGTTGATAGGGTTGTTAAGAAGGCGTACGGTGTGTTAGGTTTTATTGGTAGAGGGATTGAATTTCAGAGCCATGAGGTCATGTTGCAGCTGTACAAAACTCTGGTGCGGCCACACTTGGAGTATTGCGTACAGTTCTGGTCGCCGCATTATAGGAAGGATGTGGAAGCATTGGAAAGGGTGCAGAGGAGATTTACCAGGATGTTGCCTGGTATGGAGGGAAGGTCTTATGAGGAAAGGCTGAGGACTTGAGGCTGTTTTCGTTAGAGAGAAGAAGGTTAAGAGGTGACTTAACAGAGACATACAAGATGATCAGAGGATTAGATAGGGTGGACAGTGGGAGCCTTTTTCCTCTGATGATGGTGGCTAGCACGAGGGGACATAGCTTTAAATTGAGGGGTGATAGATATAGGACAGGTGTCAGAGGTAGGTTCTTTACTCAGAGAGTAGTAAGGGCGTGGAATGCCCTGCCTGCAAAAATAGTAGACTCACCCACTTTAAGGGCATTTAAATGGTCATTGGATAAACATATGGATGATAATGGAATAGTTTAGGTTAGATGGGCTTCAGATTGGTTTCACAGGTCGGCGCAACATCGAGGGCCGAAGGGCCTGTACTGCGCTGTAATGTTCTATGTTCTATGTTCTATTAAATCTATGGCTTCTGATTTCTTCCAGTAAGGAATGAAATATATTTTGGAAAGAAGGCAAGAATATTGACAGAAAAAAGTTTGTGTGATAAAAGGCAAAAATAAAATGACTAGATAATCAACATTTAAACACAGCATATCACTTTTTTAACTCACTCACAGGATATGGGCATTTCTGGCTAGGCCACATTTATTGCCCATCCCTAATTGCCCAGAAGGCAGTTAAGAGGGCACTTATTTGTATATACATTAAAGATAATCAATTGATTCAGCTGATTCAAGGGGACTAGATTTTCTTTCTTTTGCCAAATGTGGGCTGAGGTTTGATTTCTACTCTCTATCCTCTCACCATAGCTGATCCTTCTAGAGCAAGGGTCATCTTTCAAACAGCGTTGACTCCCTATCAGCAAAAAGAAGCTTGCTACTGGTAAGGGAGGAACAAGTGGAAGAGGGACCACTATGACAGCGTGGCAAGTTATTTGGAAGAATCCTGCAGATACGTTCACTTTACTTTTTTTAAGGCCCCAAAAAAATTATGTTTGGTGGTCCACAAAGAAGGAGACATCCTCGCTACTTGGTCCTCAACATCAATAGGGGTGGCATTTCCAGGTCATATACTCTGGTCACTTGCAGAATGACACAGTGGTGAGAGGGTGGCTGATGTCTTGGGGCTGGGAATAAAGATCAGAGTGAGCATGTAGTCGCAAATCTTCCAGCCTGGATTGCCTTTTCTTCCCTGTATTATACTACCTTTGTGATCTACAGGGAATCATTATTTATTTTGCAAAGCTTAATAATTCAGTTAAAATAGCAGATATAAGGATTTAAGATATAAGATATGGTATAAGACATGTATCTTAAAAATATTTATATGTACAAACAGTAATTTCTATGGCTTTTGAATCCTCTCCTTTTTTATCGGTTTTATAAACTGTTTCAATCACCTGTACTTTTATTTTCCTGTTACTAACGATGGTAATAAAGTCTTTTCATTACAAAGGTCAAGTGATTTATTTTCTGTTGTTAAGCTGATTTGCATGATTACTTCTAACACTAAATTGTATGTTGCTATTTCGAAGGTAATTGGACATTAACATCCTCTATACAATGCTCAAATATCCTTGACTGTCACATAGAGGGCAATTCTGCTCATAATGTTTGATTACTTGTGTGAGGTACTTCTCAAGTACTTTTCACTATTTCAACTATTTAACATTTATCAGCTCCTAGCAGGTGACTTTCTACAGTCTGATATCAATAAAAATGAGCAGTCAGTAGCTGGCACTTGATGTGAATAATGCACAGCAATATTAATGTGAAAAATTTGTTACTTTAGCAATGAATTGTAAGTCTTCACAAATTACTGGATAAAGATGCGAATGGAGTTGACTTCTCATGTTAATTACCCGGTGTGATGTAGTATGTATACAGAGATCAGCTCTGATCTGCTGGTGTGGGAACCACTTAGCTTTGTCTGTAGCCCATCACTATAGGTGTTTAGCATGTGAGTAGCCCTGCTTAGTAGCTTCAGCAGGTTAATAATATATTCCAAAATAGGTAAGGTACTGTTCTGGTATGACTTTAATCCACTTTCATTGAACTGGAATCTCCCCTCTTGATGAAAATCTTTTGGAATTCTATGAAGACATTATGAGCAAGGTGGACAATGGGGACCCAGTGGATGTGGTGTACCTAGATTTCCAAAAGGCCTTCGACAAGGTGCCGCACAGAGGCTACTGCATAAGATAAGGATGCATGGCGTTAAGGGTAAAGTGTTAGCATGGTTAGAGGATTGGTTGACTAACAGGAAGCAAAGAGTGGGGATAAATGAGTGCTATTCTAGCTGGCAGTCAGTGACTACTGGTGTGCCTCAGGGATCGGTGTTGGGACCGCAATTATTTACAATTTATATAGATGATTTGGAGTTGGGGACCACGTGTAGGGTGTCAAAGTTTGCAGATGACACTAAGATGAGTGGCAGAGCAAAGTGTGCAGAGAACTGTGAAAGCCTCTGCAAAAGAGGGTTGTTAATCTATGGAATTCCCTGCCCAGTGAAGTAGTTGACGCTACTTTAGTAAACGTTTTTAAAGATAAGGCAGATTTTTTTTGAACAATAAAGGAATTAAGGGATACGGTGAGAATGTGGGTAGGTGGATCTGAGTCCATGAAAAGATCAGCCATGATCTTATTGAATGGCGGAGCAGGCTCGAAGGGCCGGACAGCCTACTCCTGCTTCTAGTTCTTATGTTCTTATGTTCTTACAACATCTTGGGCCAAAGGGCCTGTACTGTGCTGTATTGTTCTATGTTCTATGTAGTATGTTTTTGCGGAGGAATATAGATACATTTTGCAGAGGAATATAGATACATTGAGTGAGTGGGCAAAGGTCTGGCAGATGGAATACAATGTAAATAAATGTGAAGTCATACATTTTGGTAGGAGTAATAGTAAAAAGGATTATTACTTGAATGGTAAAAAGTTGCAGCATGCTGCTATGCAGAGGGACCTGGGTGTCCTTGTGCATGAATCATAGAAGGTAGGTCAGCAGGTACGACAAGTAATTAGGAAGGCAAATGGAATTTTGTCCTTCATTGCTAAAGGGATTGAGATTAAAAGCAGAGAGGTTATGTTGCAGCTGTACAAGGTGCTGGTGAGGCCACACCTGGAGTACTGTGTGCAGTTTTGGTCTCCTTACTTGAGAAAGGATGTACTGGCACTGGAGGGGGTGCAAAGGAGGTTCACTAGGTTGATTCCAGAGTTGAGGGGGTTGGCTTATGAGGAGAGACTGAGTAGATTGGGATTATATTCATTGGAATTCAGAAGATTGATGGGGGATCTTATAGAAACATATAAAATTATGAAGGGAATAGATAAGAAAGAAGTAGAGAGGATGTTTCCACTGGCAGGTGAAGCTAGGACAAGAGGGCATAGCCTCAAGATTAGAGGGAGCAGATTTAGGACCGAATTGAGAAGGAACTTCTTCACCCAGAGGGTTGTTAATCTATGGAATTCCTTGCCCAGTGAAGTAGTTGACTCTACTTCAGTAAACGTTTTTAAAGATAAAGTAGATTTTTTTTGAACAATAAAGGAATTAAGGGATATGGTGAGGACATGGGTAAGTGGATCTGAGTCCATGAAAAGATCAGCCATGATCTTATTGAATGGTGGAGCAGGCTCGAAGGGCCAGACGGCCTACTCCTGCTCCTAGTTCTTATGTTCTTATGTTCTTACAACATCACGGGCCAAAGGGCCTGTACTGTGCTGTATTGTTCTATGTTCAATGTAGTATGTTTTTGCGGAGGCTTTTTTCTACTTAGGGACCCTGCAGCCCTCTGTTCAATAATTTTAGCTCCTAAGCTCTCCCATCTCCTTGCCCCCTACGCCACACATAGCCTGCCATTACACACTATCCATTGTTAGCCACTAACAGTCCCCAAAAACAGCTATTCACCCTCCTAACCAGATCATTATCAAAACCGAAAGAACTGCGGATGCTGTAAATCAGGAACGAAAACAAAGTTGCTGGAAAAGCTCAGCAGGTCTGGTAGCATCTGTGAAGGAAAAAACAGAGTTAACGTTTCGGGTTGGGTGTCTCTTCCTCAGAGTTCAGAGTTTGTTTTAGTTCCAGATCGTTATCAAGTCCTTTGTCTATCCAACTGCTCTTGTATTTCTTCAGGCTCTATCCTTTATCCTATCGTTTACTCCCTACCCCATCCCCTTCCCTATTTTCTGCATTAAACCAAAGTTTTCCCAGCTACCATCAGTTCTGAGGAAGGGTCACCGGACCCGAAACATTAACTCTGGTTATTTTCCTCACACATGCTGCCAGAACTGCTGAGCTTTTCCAGCAACATCTGTTTTTGTTCCTGATTTACAGCATCCGCTGTTCTTTCGGTTTTTACAGAGATGCCTAGTTCTTCATCTTAGTTCTAACTTTAGTACAGTTTATATTAGATATGATAAAGTAAATGCAATGTCAAAATATAGGATGGAATTTAATGCAATCAACTGAACTTGGAGTCATGTTGCAGGAGACATAGAATTGTGCAGGAGTGTGTAGAAAAAAATGACAATAGAATTAAATGGTTGGCAGGAACCTTTGTGAACATGCTGGGAACCAATTAAAACAGTTAAAAAGGTGTTAAGCGTAATTTTTGTGCTGCTGAATGCTATTAAGCACAATTTTGGGTTTGAAAGAATGCTGAGAGAGAATCACAGACTGTTAAATCCCTGGCCAGTGAAAGCTGTGTTGAAGCAAGCTGTTTTTCCCAAGGTACACACTCAATCATTTTGTTGTTGTCTTCTGTGGGAAGACTAAAGGAGGTCAGAACGTTACAGCCTGAAGGCTATACATTGGCATTTTCAGTCCAGGGGCAAAAGTCAATGAAAGGGCTAAAATCAGGTTTGTAGTGATTTCACATCTTCCATTGTTAGAAACATGATGGGTGAAGGGATGTGTTGCCTGGATTAAATACCACCTATAATTTCTATTGAATAACTTCTATTAAAGTGAAGGAGTGAGAATGGTCGTGACATATTCTACCTTCAAGATGTCTTCAAAATGTATCAGGATCAATAGATAAATTTAAATAACGGTGAACAAGTTAGATACAGGAAGGATGTTCCTTATGGTGGGGAAGTTCAGAACCAGGGCTGACAGTTTAAAGATAAGGGATAAATCTTTTAGGACTGAGATGAGGAGAAATTTCTTCACCCAGAGAGTGGTGGCCTGTAGAATTCACTGCCACAGAAAGTGGTTGAGGCTAAAACTTTTTTTAAGAAGGAGATTGATAGGGGAGGTGATGGCCTAGTGTAAGGGGGAGGTGATGGCCTAGTGGTATTATCGCTGGAATGTTAACTCAGAAACCCACATAATGTTTTGGGAATCTGGGTTTGAATCCTGCCATGGCAGATGATGGAATTTGAATTCAATAAATATTTGGAATTAAACAGTCTAATGATGACTGTGAAACCATTGTTGATTGTCGGAAAAACCCACCTGGATCCCTAATGTCCTTTTAAGGAAGGAAACTGCCGTTCTTACTGGTCTAGCCTGTATGTGACTCCAGACCCACAGCAATGTGGTTGACTCTTAACTGCTCTCTGGGCAATTAGGGATGAGCAATAAATGCTGCCTGGCCAGCGACGCCCTCATCCTGTGAATGAATAAAGGAAAAATAAGCTCTTGTGGCTAAACGGATCAACGGATAGACAGGGAGAGCGGAATATTTAGAATGATGATCAGCCATGATCATAATGAGGAGGAGGCTTGAATAGCCTACTCCTGCTCCATTCTCCTATGTTTCTAAGTTTGGTAGCAATGGGAGATCCCATAAATTGCGGAAGAGGTGATTAAATTCTTAGTATATTTTATGATCATGTGAGCTAAGAGTGAAATTTTGGGAAAAGTACAAAAGAATTTCTTTGCAATCTTGAGATTCAGAGAGAATGCAGACAAGTGATTCAAATGGCCAGACTACATTAAGAAATCTGGGATCTTTGGGACTGTCCCATGAATAGAAACTATAGATACGTAGAAAAATTCACTGCACTGACATATATAAGTGAGGAGGTGGTGGTGCAGTGGTCATGTCACTGGTCTAGTAATACAGAATTCCAGGCTATTGTTCTGGGGACATGGATTGGAATTCCACTCGTGGCCATGAGACCATAAGACATAGGAGCAGAAATTAGGCCATTCGTCCCACCGAGTCTGCTCTGCCATTCAATCATGGCTGATAAGTTCCTCAACCCCATTCTCCTGCTTTCTCCCCGTAACCTTTGATCCCCTTGATAATCAAGAACCTATCTATCTCTGTCTTAAATGTCCTCAATGACCTGGCCTCCACAGCCTTCTGTGACAGTGAATTCCATAGATTCACCACTCTCTGGCTGAAGAAGTTTCTCCTTATCTCCGTTCTAAAAGGTCTTCCCTTTACTCTAAGGCTGTGCTCTCGGGCCCTAGACTCGCCTACCAATGGAAGCATCTTCCCAACATCCACTTTGTCCAGGCCATTCAGTATTCTGAAAGTTTCAATTAGTTCCCCCCTCATAATGAGTATAGTCCCAGAGTCCTCAAACGTTCCTCATATGTTAAGCTTTCCATTCCTGGGACCATTCTCGTGGAACTCCTCTGAATCCACTCCAGGGCCAGTACATCCTTCCTGAGATATGAGGCCCAAAACTGCACGCAATACTCCAAATGTGGCCTGACCGGAGCCTTATAAAGCCTCATCAGTACATACCTGCTTTTATATTCAAGTCCTTTCAAAATAAATGGTGAAATTTGAATTCAATAAATTATAACCACTGTCAACTATTGTAAAAAAAACCCAACTGGTTCACGAAGTCCTTTAGCAAAGGAAATCTGCTATACCTTGTCTACATGTGACTCCAGACCCACAGCAATGTGGTTACTTTTTAACTGCTCTCTGGACAATTAGGGATTGGCAATAAATGCTGGCCTACCCACTCTCATGAGCAAACAAAAAGAAAGTTTGCTGATGTGTTTGTGCTGACTGAAAAAAAACTCATCTTATACTTCTTTGACCCTAACACTATGGATTGCCACTTTTCAAGTGCATTTCAAGTGCTTTAGAAATGTGACGAGGATTTCTCTCTCTACCACCCTTTCAGGCAGTGAAATCCAGATTCCACCATCCCCTGGGTGAACAAATTCAACCTCAACTCTCCACTAATCCTTCTATCAACTACCTTAAATTGAAGGCCCTGCTTATTGTCTTCTCTGCACGCAGAGTTAGGTTCTTCCTATTCACTCTATCCAGCTCCCTTATGACTTTATAAATTCATTTCAATCTCCCTTCAGCCTCCTGCATTCAATGGAAAATTACTCTGGCCTATCTAGATCTTCCCTCCAAGCTAGAATTCATCAGCCCTGACTACATCCTCTTTTAATGCAGTCACATTCTTCCTATTATGCCACGTCTAAAACTAATACAGTATTTTAGCTGCAGTCTGGCTAGTGTTTTATATAGTTCTGTGCACTTTAATTCAATGCCTCAGCCAATAAAGTATCCTGCATGCTTCCTTGACCCCTTTATCTTTTTGTGGTCCTGCATCCTCTGTTGCTAATGCCACTTGAACATATTAGGGAATGATTGGAGTATTCATGAATAGGGAAACCCTAAAATCATGTTTCATTTCCCTGAAATTAATAAATATTATTTTCAGTTTTGCCTGCTCCAAGGGTCAGCATTACTGCCAAAGGGGCGAGTAATCTATCAGATGATTTTAGCTCTTGGCTGGGTGAACATTAGTGGATATAAGTGCTCTTGCTCATTTTTCTTGGGGTCATAATAAATTATCACACAATTATCATGTTTGTACATGAGCTTGTACATACATTTACAACCGGTGGATTTATTCCAGGACATACAGTAGGCCACCGATTTACAAATGCCTATACTTACAAATGCAATCCCATTCTGGGTGTAATATTAAAGATCTGACATGCAATCATTTACTGCATTTCTGAGCACTGGTTTACATTATCCTGCATTGTGTTCCAACTTGCACACAAATCGATTTACAAATTCCAGAATGGAAACTGTTTGCAACTCATGGACTGCTTGTGTTAAATTCAAAAAGCCTTTCTTTATATAAACATGAATTGTTGTCAGATACAGAGATAGTAGGAACTGCAGATGCTGGAAAATCTGAGATAACAAGGTGTAGAGCTGGATGAACACAGCAGGCCAAGCAGCATCATAGGAGCAGGAAAGCTGACGTTTCGGGCCTAGACCCTTCATCAGAAGAGCCTTCCTGCTCCTATGATGCTGCTTGGCCTGCTGTGTTCATCCAGCTCTACACCTTGTTATCTCTGTTGTCAGATACACTTGCTTTTATTAGTATAGTAGCATTCACTTTAAATGCCTTTAACCATACCAAATATAATTTAGGGCTTATGGTTTGGAGGGTGAAGATTACATTTGATTAGATAGATCAAAACAAAGTAATGATCATTGGTGATGGTGATAAGCAATGCTTGGAATGGAAAACATACACCTAAAGAGAACTAAAAATAAACAAAATGTATACTCCACAGAGTTGGCCATGGAAATTAATTGAGCAAATATTGCCTTCTGCTTGCTAAATACTCAACTACATTATACACTTCAGTGTAGTTATAACTGTATTTTAAGAATGGCATTGATTTAAGAGGAAAATTGACCAATATTTCTTAAATACTAATTTCCCAGTGGTATTGAAATTTCAAAACTAAACTTTCAGTGCATTCTCAGGCAGATAGCCCTAGCTGTTGGCTATTGCATTTCAGCCCTCTTAATTGGTGCAATAAAAATTACTGAAACCTTTAAAGGTTTCTTGATCTAAGAAGCCATTGAACATCAGAACAAACAGATAGATTAAAGTGCTTGTTTAATTCCTGAGCTTTAAACAATCTTTTCTGTTAGAAATAGCATGACCTCACTGGTGCTATAGCAACAGATAATTACAATTCACACAAATGTGGGCTAATGCCACTGACCGTATCACCATCCTTAAAGGATTGCTCTCTAGGATTGATATTCTAAACAGCTTGATGTTGAAACTCTTTCCCAATTTCATAGGCAGTATGAAGATGGCTTAAATATTTCTAATGAGCAAAGGTACCCAAGGAGTAACAAGATAAAATCAAAACAACATGAGAAAATGAGAACAGTACAAGAATGCATTCAGGCTATCAAACTTGCTCTGTCACCTTATTAGATTTTGGCTGTTTATTTTACCTCAAATCCATTTGTCCACCTTTGCTCTACATTCCTTCATATCGTTACCCAATAGAAAGTTATCAATTAATACCAGTTAGACCAGTTGGTTTGACCTCTGTATCAGAAAAGTTACGAGAGTCAATCATTAAAAAAAATGTGAACATTTGGAAAAACAAAGCTCAATTCACCAGTGTCAACACGGCTTCATGAAAGGCAGGTTATGGTTGACAAACTTGCTGCGTTCTCTGAGGATGTAACCAGTAAGGTGGATAATGGGGATCCAGTGGATGTGGTATATCTAGACTTCCAGAAGATACTTGACAAAGTGCCATATAAAAGACTGATCCAGAAGGTTAGATCCTAGGGGCTTAGGATAGCACATTGACTTGGATAGAGGATTGGTTGACTGATAGAAAGCAGAGAGTCAGGATAAATGGGTCCTTCTCTGAATGTCAAACCAGTGGGATGCCGCAGGGTTAAGTTCTCAGACCTCAACTATTTGTAATGAAATCAAAGATCTGCAAGCAGAGACAGAAAGTAACATAGCAAATTTGGAGGATGATACTAAAAATAAATGGGAAAGTAGGCTATGATGAGGAGATACAAGAGTTTATAGAAGGATATTGATAGGCCAGGGGAATGGGGCAGAATCTGGTGGATGGAGCTTAATGTAGATAAATGCAAGGTTAGAATAGAATAGAATCCTCACAGTGTGGAAACATGCCATTTGGCCCACCTGGTCCACACTGACCCTCTGAAAAGTATTCCACCCAGACCCACCCCCCAACCCAAACCTTGCATTTCCCATGGCTCACCCACCTAGCCTGCACATCCCTGAATACTATGGGCAATTTGGCCTAGTCAATACACCTAACTTGCACATCTTTAGACTGCGGGAGGAAACCGGAGCACCTGGTGGAAACCCATGTAGGCACAGGGAGAATGTGCAAACTCCACACTGAGAGTGGCCCAAGGGTGGAATTGAATCCGGATCTCTGGCGCTGTGAGGCAGCAGTGCTAATCACTGAGCCTGTGTTGTGCATTTTGCCCAGAAGAATATCAGGCCAATTATTATTTAAATGGGAAGCAGAAAGTGGGTATTTAGGTGCAGTATTTAATAAGAAAGGCAAATGGAATCCTGACATTTATTTCAAAAGGACTGTATTATAAAAGTGAGGAAGTGTTGTTACGATTATATAATGTGTTGATGAGACCACATCTGGAACATTGTGCCCAGTTTTGGCATCCTTTCTTGAATAAGGATGTGGTGGCAGTGGAGGCAGTTCAGAAAGGTTCACCAGATTGATTCCAGAGATGAAAGGGATGTCATACAAGGAGCAGTTGGATAGCTTGGGCTTGTACATGCTGGAATTTATAAATATGAGGGGAGATCTGATTGAAGTATACAAAATGTTAAAGGAGATTGATAAGGTTGACATTGAACAGATGTTCCCCCTTGTGGGACAGTCTTGAACAAAAGATCATAGATATAGAGTGAGAGGAGGTAGAATCAAAACTGAGATGAGGAAAAGCTATTTCTCTCAGAGGGTTAAGAATCTGTGGAACTCACTGCCCCACAATGGAGGCAGAGTCAATCAAAAATTTCAAGAAAGGAATAGATATGTTTCTGTTTAAAAGCAGAATAAAAGACTATGGGGAGCAGGCAGGAAAGTGAAGCTGAGACCAGGGTTAGATCAGCCATGATTATGTTAAATGGCAGAGTGGCTTGAATTACCTGCTCCCGCTCCTAATTCCTATGTTCCAATGTAATTATAATCTTGAACATAGGGTCTGTGGGCTATGGTAGAGCCCTCATAGTGAAGTTAGGAAGACAGTTTATGACTGAAATGCATGCTAAATGGTAAGAAGAGGGAGGGTTAATGGGAGTGTTGGGCACCTCTCTCCAGCCGTGGGGCACTGTATAGTGGTGGAAATGCACATGTGGCAGAGGCTTCTGTCTTGTGTCTTGTCCTGGGGAGTTTGGTATCATGACTGGCAAGGGAAAGTCACAGATAGAAGGCTGTCCAGGGCATGGTGGCTCCTGAAGAAAGTGTATAGGTATGTGCTTTGTGGCAATGAGTTGTGGAGGGTATGGTCACAGTCATTGGGGTGAGGTCAGTAATGCAGGAGTTGGTGGGTCAAGGCCTGGGAGCCTATGGTTTTGTGGGGGTGGAGATTTCAAGTAATGTAAAATAATTTGATGATGGGAGAGTAAAGGATCAGAAAGGGCATTAGGACTTGGATTGTTATGGGCTGAGGGGGAAAATAGGGAAACAAATTAATACATACAGGATATCAATTGAAAAGGTTGCAGGGTCATGGGGGGACAGATTATAAAATGTTCAGGGAGGTAAAGAATTGAAAAGATTGTAAAAGTTGCAAAGACCCTGATGGCTAACAGGCTGGAGAATGAACATATTCATTCTCACAACGTGTAAATTCCATCATTTTTTAATAGAATTCCTCCAGTGTGGAAACAGTCCATTGGCCCAACAAGTCCACACTGACTCTCCAAAAAGTATCCCATCCAGACTCACCTCCCCACCACCATATCCTATCCCTGTAACCCATGGCTAACTCACCTAACCTACATATCTTTTGACTGTGGAAGGAAACCCATGCAGACACAAGGAGAATGTGCAAACTCCACAAAGTTAGCCAAGGGTGGAATAGAGCCCAGGTCCCTGGTGCTGTCAGGTAGCAGTGCTAACTCCTGAGCCACCATGCCACCCAGATAGCTAGCCATTCTCTTTTGATTTCAAAAAGGCTGCACCCAACGTGGGAGGTGGATATCTTTCTTGGGTGGGCAGAATTAAAGCTTAGATTTTTTTTGATTGAAGGAGGACCTCATTAATAATGAGCCCAGTGGATGGAAAATGATGATCAGCTGTCAGTAAGGAAAGATATATTGGCGTTGGAGGCAGTCCAAAGAAGGATCACTCAATTAATCCCTGGTATGGATGGATTATCTTGTGATGGAAGGTTGGGTAGGTTGGTCCTGTATGCATTGGAGTTTAAAAGAATGATAGAGATCTTATTGAAACGTATAAAATTCTTAGGAGACTTGAAAGAGTAGATGCTGAGAGGTTGTTTCACCTGCGGGACAGCCTAGAACCAGAGGCATAATCTCAGAATAATGGGTCACCCATTTAGTACAGAGGTGTGGAGGAACTTCTCTCAGAGGATTGCGAATTTGTGGAATACTTTACCATGGAAGGCTGTCAAGACTGGGTTATTAAGTATATCCAAGGCTGAGATAGACAGGTTTTTAAGTGAGGAAGAAATCAAGAGTTATAGAGAAAAGACAGGAAAGTGAAGTTGAGGATTATCAGATCAATCACGATCTCATTGAATGGCAGAGCAGACTCAATGGGCTGCATGGTCTTCTTCTGCTCCTATGTCTTATGGTCTTATGGTCTTATTGTCTTTACCCGCAACACAGGGGTCACTAGGAGATATATGTTCAACTACAGCCTTCACATGTTAATGTTTGCGGAAGGATGTTGCAGGTTACAGAGGGACATAGATAAGCTGCAGAGCTGGGCTGAGAGGTGGCAAATGGTGTTTAATGCGGAAAAGTGTGAGGTGATTCACTTTGGAAGGAGTAACAGGAATACAGAGTACTGGGCTAATGGTAAGATTCTTGGTAGTGTGGATGAGCAGAAAGATCTCGGTGTCCATGTGCATAGATCACTGAAAGTTGCCACCCAGGTTGATAGCGTTGTTAAGAAGGCGTACAGTATGTTAGGTTTTATTAGTAGAGGGATTGAGTTTCGGAGCCATGAGGTCATGTTGCAGCTGTACAAAACTCTGGTGCGGCCGCACTTGGAGTATTGCGTACAGTTCTGGTCACCGCATTATAGGAAGGATGTGGAAGCATTGGAAAGGGCGCAGAGGAGATTTACCAGGATGTTGCCTGGTATGGAGGGAAGGTCTTATGAGGAAAGGCTGAGGGTCTTGAGGCTGTTTTCGTTAGAGAGAAGAAGGTTAAGAGGTGACTTGATAGGGACATACAAGATGATCAGAGGATTAGATAGGGTGGACAGTGGGAGCCTTTTTCCTTGGATGGTGATGGCTAGCATGAGGGGACATAGCTTTAAATTGAGGGGTGATAGATATAGGACAGATGTCAGAGGTAGGTTCTTTACTCAGAGAGTAGTAAGGGCGTGGAATGCCCTGCCTGCAAAATAGTAGACTCGCCCACTTTAAGGGCATTTAAATGGTCATTGGATAAACATATGGATGATAATGGAATAGTTTAGGTTAGATGGGCTTCAGATTGGTTTCACAGGTCGGCGCAACATCGAGGGCCGAAGGGCCTGTACTGCGCTGTAATGTTCTATGTTCTATGTTCTATGTTCTATGTTTGAACAGTCTGGTACACACAAGAGCATTTCGTCTCATTAGTGCACTCTAGCAGACTTGAAAATGACTTTTTAACCCCTATCCTTGTACATTCTTCAAAGGGAAACACACAAACTCTGTCTGTAGTTTGGGACATAAGATGTAAAGGGTGGATTACTGCTGAAAGGGTCTTCAATCTCTTGTTACCTTTGTGTCACAAGAGATTACAATCTATTCCGTTTGAAGTTTCTTTGACACCTTTCGGTATTGTAGCTCATTGGCCCCACACAGCAGTTTTTAACATCTGCAGTTATTGTCTCTGTAGCAGTTTTCTTAAAAAATAAACAGAGTTTGAAATTAAAGGCTTAAAATGTCCACAGATTCTGACTCGTGGTCATGACAGGAACATTCACTAACATGTTTTAAGTACCATGGTCAATGCACAGTCCCTCCATGCAACTGGAGGTTTAGCTGTAATGTGCTGACCTCTGAAGCTGCACAGGATATAAATTTCCCTGTTACGTATTCTGGTCAGGGAGACAGTCAGGTAGGGAACATTGCCAGGTGAAGGACATGCCTAGGGTATCAGGCAGCAGAGTGTCAGGGCAAACCTTCAAAGAAGAGGGAACAAAAACAAAGTTGCTGGAAAAGCTCAGCAGGTCTGGCAGCATCTGTGGAGGAGAAAACAGAGTTAACGTTTCGGGTCCGGTGACCCTTCCTCAGAACTGATGGTGGCTGGGAAAACGTCAGTTTATACGCAGAAAATAGGGAGGTGGGTGGGTTAGGGAGTAAACGATAGAATAGAGCCCAAAGAGAGAGAAAGACAGCTGGACAGACAAAGGAGTTGCTAACTATCAGGCTGGGAGGGTGAATGGATATTAATGGGGACTGTTAGTGACTAACAACAGGGGGTGTGTAGTGGCAGGCTATGTGGCTATGTGGTAACATAGTTGTTACTGTTGTTAGTCATTAACAGTCCCCATTAACAACTATTCACCCTCCCAGCCTGATCGTTAGCAACTCCTTTGTCTGTCCAACTGTCTTTCTCTCTCTTCAGGCTCTGTCTTATCGTTTACTCCCTACCCCACGCACCTCCCTATTTTCTGCATATAAACTGATGTTTTCCCAGCCACCATCAGTTCTGAGGAAGGGTCACCGGACCCGAAACGTTAACTCTGTTTTCTCCTCCACAGATGCTGCCAGACCTGCTGAGATTTTCCAGCAACTTTGTTTTTGTTCCTGATTTACAGGATCCGCAGTTCTTTTGGTTTTTCTTCAAAGAAGAGGGTCAGCCTAATTACCATCTTCCCAAATCTCCCAAACCTGACTATATAATCGTGAAGAGATAACAAGGTGTAGAGCTGGATGAACACAGCAGGCCAAGCAGCATCACAGGAGCAGGAAGGCTGACGTTTCGGGCCTAGACCCTTCATCAGAAAAGAGATTTCAGATTATCTCAGATTTTCCAGCATCTGCAGTTCCTACTATCTCTCCTATATAATAGTGAAACTCAATCCTGCTACTGTTTTTATCACCTTGGAGCTGATGTGTAACACACTGGGGGATACAGCAACAGTCACCAGCTGTAGTCCAACCTGCAGAAGCACAACATCCAAGGCTACAAAAGATACATTGATTATGAGCATTGGTCAAAACCACTTCTACAGTTGTCACTACTGCTGGATGCAAACAACAGGAAGGCAATGTCGAAGGCACTTAAGGATGTCCTGGGATATTGTCACCAATATCTTCCAGCTACTGGACAAACATCTGCAGCCACAAACACTCTGAGGCATTCCATTCATATTGCCTTGAAGGTAACTGCAGTGCTCATCTTGTATACAGTGGAACCTTTCAGGAAGCCACAGGGAATCTCTGCAGAATTTCATGGACTGCCACTGATAATTGTATTCCAGATAGTGACTGATGGTCTCTTCATGAAAACACACCTATTACTGTGCTTCATCTTGAATGCAGAGAGTCAAGCAGCCAAGATAGTCCACTTTACTGACAAAATAACCTTCCCAGAGATGGAGGTATAATTGAGTGTCCCCACAGTGTCATCCTAACAACAACCAGCCGTGCTTGTCATCTGCAGTGATTTCCAATCCCTTAATGTGTACTTTATTCATATACCTTGACTGAGATCCTTTTGGATTTCTACAGTTCCTACCATTTAAAAAAAGGAAATACTCTGATTTGTCTCTCTCAGATCAGAACTATGGAATATCTACCTAAGGAATATATTACAAAACACCAAAGGTATGTAAAACATTTACAAGGAGTTGGCTAGACTGCACATTAAATATTGTGTTCAGTTCTAATCCGTACGTATACAAACTGCATGAATCCACTCAAATGGGCATAGAGAGCAAAACTGATTTCTAATATAATGCATACGAGCCATTAGGAAAGATCATAAGACCTCGTGTTTCACATTTTGGAAATAAAGTCGTTAGAGAAATTTAAAAATTTATTCATTTGTGAGATGTGATTGTCGCTGGCTGGCCAGCATTTATTGCCCGTCCTTAGCTCCCTTGAGAAGGTGGTGGTGAGCTGCCTTCTTGAACCACTACAGTCCACCTGCTGTGGGTTAATCTTACAATGCCATTAGGGAGGGAATTCCAGGATTTTGACCTACCGACAGTGAAGGAATGGTGATATATTTCCAAGTCAGGATGGTGAGTGGCTTGGAGGGGAACTTGCAGATGGTGGTGTTCCCATATGTCTGCTGCCCTTGTCCTTCTAGATGGAAGTGGTTGTGGGTTTGGAAGGTGCTGTCAGAGGATCTTTGGTGAATTTCTGCATTGCATCTTGTAGATAGTACACACTGCTGCTACTGATCGTCGGTGGAGGAGGGAGTGGATGTTTGTGGATGTAGTGCCAATCAAGCAAGCTGCTTTGTCCTGGATGGTATCAAGCTTCTTGAGTGTTGTTGGGGCTGCACTTATCCAGGCAAGTGGGGAGTATTCCATCACACTCCCGATTTGTGCCTTGTAGATGGTGGACAGGCTTTGGAGAGTCAGGAGGTAAGTTACTCGTTGCAATATTCCTAGCCTCTGACCTGCTCTTGTAGCCACTGCATTTATGTGGTGAGTCCAGTTAAATTTCTCATCAATGATAACCCTCAGGATTTTGATAGTGGGGGAATCAGTGAAGGTAACACCATTGAATGTCAAGGTGCGGTGGTTAGAGTTTCTCTTATCAGTGATTGTCATAGCCTGGCATTTGTGTGGCGCGAATGTTACTTTCCACCTGTCAGCCCAAGCCTGGATATTGTCCAGATCTTGTTGCATTTGAACATGGACTGCCTCAGTATCTGAGGAGGAAATACCTTGAAGAAAAATCATAAACTATAACGATATAAATATCAGATCAGAAATGTAACCCTAGATGTAAATATAATATAAGCATAAATTAGTCAAAAGTTAATTTAGAAGAGAAACATCTTTGCACAAGGCATAATAAATGTTTGTAATAATTTGCTAAGAAGTGCGAAGCTCTGGTGTGGAAAATTGTCTTTGTGCATTCAGCTTCTATCAAGAATGAACGAAAATCTTTGTGATGCATGTGAATGCAAGTATTTTACATTTCTGTTTGAACAGCATAATTCAGAAGATAATTTTCCATTTGTTTATTAAAATGTGAATTTCTGAAAATGTTCATTGAGAAGATTAGTTTGGTTTCAGTATGAAAATGGCCTGCAGATTAGTGTTCTTAATATTGGACAGCTTAACTTCAACAGAAAATATGGAGGGAGATGAATTTGAGGAAGACTGTTTGGAGATTTTTGCTATAAATCAAACCAATATATTGATGGAAAGATTTTCTTAAAATATTATTTCAATGAAATAATGAATAAATATCAATGAATATTATTTGCAAAACACAATTATAGTCCCTGAACGGAAGACACAACAAATTAATCTGGAAGTTCTGCCCCTGACTGCACATTGTATAAGTCAGGTGATGGGGTGTTACATATGTATTTTGTCCTTCTTGTGATTCTATTTATTTTAACAGTTGCACTATTTCCCACTGCCATTTCTGACAGCTGAGAAAAAGGCTATCTTATCTTTAGATGGTCACATGCAAATGGGGCAGTTATGATGTGGTGATCACATAAATGACGTTTTCTTTCACTTCCAGCTCATTAGTGCTGGTTAAACCTTTCTGGAATAACGTAAGTTCCCATGGCTGACAGACCCTAGAAAATACAGCAAAACACTTAACCAGGCTGTCAGCTAATTTTGTTAAATATGCATAAAATGTTGTAGGGATTTTAACCCTGTGTACCTGGCAGAAACAAGATGAGAAATTAGCTCACCTCAATCAGAGGTGTCTAACACATGAAATTATCAAAGTACACATCTGGCTGGACAAACTAGATTATTGCCACTTAAGATGGGCAAAACATTTTGAAAAAAAAGGCTTTTGAGGACACCATCAAGGAAAATTATCAAGAAACTTTTAATTCCTTAGTTATTCTGGTTTGTTGTCAGTCTCCGCACCATTGACTCTGGCTTGTACCATGTTACCACTGCCTGTAAAAGGTTAATGCAACTGACACAACTCAAGGTGACTTCACAGAATGCCTCAGTTTGTTAACTGCTAAAAGCATCTCATTCATCATGCTGCATGCTATTAATGATTAGTGGCCTTGCAGAGCTACAATACAATTTGAAGAACATACTATACCGAATAGAGCATTGAAAATCCCACCATTTCCTAAATCCCTTAATCAGCTATCTTGAGGAACCATTTCATCACGTCACTCAATTTTCAGATAAAAAGAAAAATGAGAGAAGCATAAACATATGACAACTATCTAATATAAATCAATTTAACAGGTCTATGAATATATTGCCTATTTTAGTTGAAGCTTTTTGTTATTTTAATGTAGTAGTAATTATAAAACTAAAATGAATGATTCCAGTGGAACCCTCTGGGGAAGATAGATGCATAACATGGTGTGAGGTTCTGCAAATCTCGTGTATACTTGCATATCCAAGTGGTGCTGACAGCTCAGCCCTTAGGTAGACACAGAAATAAGGGCTGGTGAGGCTTTGTAACAGACATGCTGAATATTAACTGGACAACAGAATAAAAAGAACGTCTTTGGTATAGTCAAAATGTAGGTTTCAGTGAGGACAATGCTTTGAATGATGTACTTGCCATCTGAATGGTGTTAGATTGGTGTCAGAGGAAAATTCTTTATGACTTTTAACAACTGGTTTAAAAAAATCCTCAGAAAACTAAATTCATTTCTTTATGTTTGACAATGTTCAGCTGGAGAATGCATACAAGGTAACAGACAGTCCAAGCTCTAGAAACTGTAAAACATATCTATATTTTTATAATTGTCACTTTTCCTTTGAATCTGTTCAGGCCTCTCTTTACAAAGTTCCCATCTCAATCCGTGGTCATCGAGAAGGTCCTTTCCTATCCTATTCCAAGTCATTTATATATTATAATAAATGTGGCCTCAGCACAGATCCCTGTAGCATTCCCTTAGTTATAGGTTGTCGTCTTGAAAATACCCCCATTATCCTAACTCTGTCTTCTAATAGTTAGCCAATCCTCTATCCGTGCTAATATATGATATTTAACACCATCAGCTCTTAGCTTTAGAAATAGCCTAATGTGTGGTACCTTATCAAATGCCTTCTGGAAATCTAAATATATTATGTCCACTGCTTCCCTTTTACCTATCCCGATTGCTAACTCCTCAAAGAATTTTAGTAAATTTGTCAGGCATGATTCCCCTTCATGAAGCCATCATGACTCTGCTTGATCGTGTTATTTCTAAATGGTCTGCTATTGCATCTTTTATGATGGGCTCTAACATTTCTCCAGTAACAGACATTAAGCTAATGGATTCCTTTCCTTTTTGAAGAAGAATATTACATTGACAGTTTGCTGCTCTGGATTTTTTTCTAAAATTTAAGAATTCTTGAACGATTACTACTAATGAATACAGTAACACTGTAGCTGCCTCTTTGAACACCTTAGGGTGCATCCCATCAGATCCAGGGGACCTATCTGTCTTTAGTCTCATCAGATTCCCCAGCACTTTTTCACTAGTGATAGTTATTGCATTGATTTTCTCTCCCCTTTTTGCCCTTTGAATATTTGGTAATTTTGGAACACTATTCGTGTATTCCATCGTGAAGATTGCTGCAAAAAAACTATTTAACTTCTCTGCCATTTCCTGGTTCCACATTATTAGTTTCCCATCTTTATTCTCTAAGGGGCCTTTGATCATTTTGGCCTCTTTCTTTCTTTTTATATCTAAAAAAGCTGTTCCTCTCCATCTTCATATTACTTTCAAGTTTGCCTTTGCAATAACTTCAAAGCTTGTCTCTGCCAGTTAACTTATGAAACACAATGATTCCCACATGCCTCCTACAGATTCCCTACTCCATCCATTTCTTGTCCTTTACTGAGCAGGACAGCTTTGGAGTTCCACTTCTCATCCAGCTGATTTTCAAATATGGTTCAGTGCTAGGAATGCTTGACTTTCAATGGCTCTCGGGCAGAGGTGAGTTGATTTAGGAATGGTGTGTGGTAAAATGGGGATAGAATTGAATATGCGGGACGCCATAAGAGTAGGGTAGACCATTAATGAGGCGTGTTTGGTAAAATATGGTGAAATATCTTGCTGGGCCTTGTAGGGAAAATCCCTCTAAAAGACCCAATCAACTCACACTTAGCTAAAAAGACATCAGATTCAGCTCTTAGTGTCACGTTCCTTCCAGTTTGAAGCAGATGATTTTTTCAACACCTTTCAGTTTGCCAACCACTGTTGCATGAGGTCAATGAGACTCTTTTAAAGTGATTTGGATACATTTCATTCACCCTTGTCATTGAGAAGCATGTGAGATAAGCAGGTCTCTTAGCAGTGCTCGTGACTACACGTGTCTATTTGTAGGTGTCAGATTCTAACACTGAGATGTGTCACAAATGAATCCAGCTAGTCTTGAACCATGTACAGTGTAACATGTAGCTAGATGCAGCTGGGTGCCCAGCATCCTGACAACAGTCATGATGCCTTCCTTCTGCAGAATTCTGGTGTGCCGTCTGTATTTGGACCACCACGATAAACCAAAGGATGGCTATTGGGTAACAAAGGTTATCCTTTGATGCCATGTCTGATTTTATTGTGGACACTTGCATCAATGAGAATTTAACAAAATCCTTCCTGCTTCCTCAAATGTGAAATAGCAGACCATTTTAGCACTTCAACACACAGTTCTGGAGAATGCCTGCGGTCCTCAGCAGAGTGTGTGTCAAGATTCAACGTGGTCACATCATGGTGCCCCTCACTATCTTGAGGACACAGCCTTTGCTACCAGATATACAGTGACCATTTGGGGTGTAGGAACAGTGAGGGGAGGAGGAGGAGGTAGAGGAACAAGAGGAAGAGGAGGAGGAGGAGGAGAAAGTGAGGCAGCAACCAGAGAAACCTCTTTTTGTTCGGTCTCTTCACAATCAGCTGACCCAACTGCTAGATCAGGAACCAAAATCCCAAATCTTCATTCCATCAACAGTCTCACAACTTGAATGTTCCTGTATTATTAAACATCATGGTGTGCTGGAAGGCTGGTTTCAGATGCAGAGTGATTCCAACAGCGTGGGTTCAGTTTCCACATTGACTGAGGCTACCATGAATGTCCCTCCTTCTCAACCTCTCCCTTTGCCTGAGGCACAGTGACCCTTGGGTTTAACCACCACCAGTTGTTTCTCTCTAATGAGAGAGCAGCCCTATGGCTGTCTGGGCCTATGGCCTTATGTGTGCCTTTACTGGCTTTGTGCTCCTAGCCAGTGCTATTTCAGGGGCTGCAGCATGGGTAGAGGGAAGACTGCTGACTTTGGACTGCAGACAGCCTTGGAGAATGACCTCCAGCAGCTTTACTGCAGCAGGTTCAATTGTAGTCTGTGCCATTTTTACATTGGGCAGCAGCTGCCTGGACTGGCTTCCTGACAGGCAGCATCAAGGGCATTGCAGAGTGGCACCTCAGTAGTGCTAGTAGAAAAACTTGGAAATGAACAAACCGGAGCTTGAATTTGAAGTATACAGGATGGGTCAAACCAGTTTCCTCCACTGGAATTAGGATAAGCATCCATGTCTGTCTCTCATTGGTTAGGTGCTGCTGCTTCCCCTCCTGAAGAGAGGGAAGAGTCAGTACAAGTAGTGGAATGTATTGGCTGATGTCTGTATCATCCCAGAAGGAAGGACCAATAAAACTAGTGAATGAGACATATTGATTTGACTTGTCTTATGTACTTCAACATGGAAGACTGGCATGATCTGTACATGCATTTCCAAGTATTACTTGTTTAAAATTACTCTTACTCTCTGGAATGGTTGAAATAGTTGATAGTGTGTGCCACCAGTGCGTTGTGAATGTGAGACTTGCAGCAGTATTAAACGCATGAGGTGAAGCCATGAAAATAAGGCTTGAGTCATGATTGATAGAGATATTATTTCCTGAGTGATTGGAGGTGGGAGTTGGGGGATGGGAGGAAGGGTGAACAATTTAGGAAGTTCGTGAAGCACTTGGTGGATTATGACATTTGAAGATACATTGAAGAGACATTGGAATCCAGGTCCTTGGGGTAAGATTCCTGGCATTGATTGCCACAGCTATCTGCTCCCACTGATTTTGCCATGTCTGGAGAGTGCCCCCAAGGATAGAGAAAATCTCTCCTCCATCCACCTCCCATACTCAGGCCTCCAGCACCATTGGCAAATCTTGAAGCCCATTCAGTGGCATGTTGTGCCATCTTAGAAGGTTCTCTATGTCAAGATCACTTAAACAACAATTTACAAAATCTAATGCAGATCCAAAGCTTCTCTACTTTGAAATACACACATTAGCTTTAAGTAGTATAGATCAACATAGGCTTGTGTCAATTTGTCACAATTTTGCAATGTTCAGACCTGCATGCAGCCACTCTACAGTATGCATACTGACTGCATTCTACAGTCATGTAAACCAGCATGCAGGACAAAGTATACATGCAGCCTGTAACGGAAGCAATTGACACAGGATTACCTTGCATCTCGATCTCAGCACCCATATTCAGGGCCCTATTCAATTTTGACAAGGATTTTCCCTTTTGAAGTTCCGAAATTTTAATTGTTTCTTCCTTTTCCATTCCATTTTTCAACACACATGAAATAAATAATCTTTTCTCAATCAAAATATTGAGAAATCGTGGTCACTTGAAGATTAGGATTTATTTTAGACCTTGAAATCTATTTTTTCTGTTTGATGCAAGCTATATTAACATAAATTGATTCCGACAGCTCTGTAGAATTCTGAAATATCATGGAACACAGTAGTGCAATGAATAAATGTTTTGGAGGCTTTTGTCTGACTTTCTTTAGTAAATTACCATAATAATTGGTGTTTAAATATTCAAATAAAATTGGAAGGCTGTTATAACTTATACAGTACCTGAATAATCATTCTTATTGCAATTGTGAACGACACAGGGGATGGTAATGTTCAGATTGTGAATCCAGCTGATTGCCTCTGATTACAGTGCAGCACAACGATAATTGGCTTCTTGTGCTGAACTTGATTTTCAAATGGAAAGCAAGATTTCACTTTCCTTTCTCATCAAAATGTAACAGCCATCAACAAGACGAAAATGTGTGACTTCTGCAGACATTTCTCTATCCTGACAGTGGGACAATAATGATAACAAACATTTTGTTCCTTCAAGTACAATAGCATGATGAGGGCTAAAGCCAGTTCTGACCAACTGTACAGAATGTTAATGTTGTGCAATGAAATATTTGTTGAATTTTTTGGCACCCCAGTGTCTGATTCAAGCAGTTCAAGGTCACTTATTCTCAAACTAATTCTCCAAGAAACTCTCTCTTTTGTACTTTGCTACACATCACATTCCCACCCAGATTAATCTAAACAATGCCACTATAGATCAGGACACAAAATAATGTTTTGCAAGGAGTTGAGTTCCTTTTGAGGGATACTTTTTAGTTTTCAGTGGCTCCAATTTGATTGTCACTAATTCATTTATTGAGTGATGCAGTCACCTCAAAAAAATTTTTGACATTTATATTAATTTAAGCAGTATTTAGACTCACACATAAGTAAAATTAGAAAAATTCATTGATATTCTCAATAATTATAAATGACTTATTAAAATTAAAGTTACACAACACAAAGAAGGCATTAATTTCCTAGGCAATTAGCTACGAAGGAAATTTTTCTTTAAAATGATTAACACACACTTCTGCACACAAAAAGCCATCACCATAAACAAAATTATACAGACTAGAATGGCCACAGCATATGTGATGGCACATCACATATGACCAAAGCTAGAAGATTTTAACTGCGCAGTTACAATCTTTATCATTGCATCTCAAATTTCAAATTCAGATTTAAATTTGACAATTGTGAATGTTTCTTCCAATAGCATTCAGTACATTTTCTCCATAGAATAGCTCCTGGACATACATGGCCTTAAGTTAATGATTTCTCACTCATTTAGAGGAAATTAATTACTTCAGCTATTTCAAGTTTTCTTGGATTCTAGTTCGATGACTATTCCTTTGTTGACTTGTATAAAACTACTCTCTTCTTTGCAGCTTCCTTCTACCATGTTGCAACTTGCATCTTTTCCCATCACTTATAGTCTTCTGCTTCACCCGCTCTCAGGCATCCCCCGTCACCCCTAACAGTCATGCAGTCAGCCCGCAAAGCCTCTAGTAACATCCACTTCTGTAAATCCCTTTGCAGCCTTCCACCCTCCTTAAAGCCTCTTTATTCCTTTCCCAGCACTTTGCTGACTTTGTCTTCCCTATGTGACCTCCTGGAGCCTATTTCTCCCCTGTCTCCTTCCAATCAGTCATACCCTTAGACCAAATAGATGGAACTCCTGGCAGACTTGCCTGTCAGGCCTTCGCTCCTTGGCAAAAGTCCGTCTGGCCCCACCTTAGCAACGCAGGCTTTGGAATCCCTATTCCCTCCTCGACCAGTTTCAGCACCCACGGCCCTGACATCTTGGCAGAAAAGTTCCCCGGTTGCTCAACCGCTTTGTTTCCTTTCCCTGTTTTTACTTTCCCAACTGTTCACTCCTCCTCGAATCTCAGGCTGATTCTCTAGTGAAGGCTCACTAAGTGAGGCATTCATCTTCAGACACTGGACAGACTCTGAATTTGGAGGAGAAGGTCCGTGACCAACTCTGTTCATTCCACTTGGAGAGTGGGGTGGGGGGAAAGAGGCTGCTTGATCCTCGATTGAATTTTCTTGGGCATTTTGTGGCAAATTTTTGTCCGTGCTCCCAATATAATTTGACTGCTGCCAGAGAACATCAATGGGCATTCATTGGCATCACATGAAATTGAATGATGTCTTTAACTACTGTATCAGACTCACTTGGTTGGTGACAATCTTGTCTCTGAGCCAGGGGTTGTGGCTTGGTGTTTACTCAAGACTAAAGTAAGATAAAGCCACTGCAGAGGGTGGAGGTAAAGCCATTCAGAGAAGTCGCCTTCTGGTTTTGTGCCGATAGTGTGGAGCCTCACCCAGTGGATGCATTCATTTGCATTCAATCTTCCGACAATTTGATTGGATTATTTGAAAACCACAAAGAGCATGTGCCTAAATTGATACAAGTTTGGAATACCCTTTTGGAAATCTATCACAGGAGGACAATACAGGCCAATGGATCCCAATTCCATTTTAGCCAATGAGACAGATTTTCTTTTGCAAAGTTCCCTCAATTTTCTTGCCTCCTCTCCTGGAAGATTTAATTAATGCTTATATGAACATTTTGGAAGATGCATGAGCACCAATGCTCCTGACTGTATTTATTGCTACCTATTAATCAATCTGCTTTTAAATTGCTGATTATCATGGACTGTTTGAGTTTTACTAAAATCTTGATCTAATTGGCTGCTGCCCATTCACGAGAGCATATGATGTTTTCGACAACCTTTTAGATGTGAAATGCCATATATATGTAAATATAAAATAAGGAATATTGTTGATGGAAAGTTCTTACTCATTCATTTGCATTTTAAAGAGATCATGATTTTATTAAAAAAATGCAGATTTGAGTTATTCTTTACTGAACTAAATGAGCTTTGTAGATCTGAGTGCACAGTTAGGTTGGAAACAAATTGCATAATCAAAGTGCTGCAAAATCAAAGATTTTTTTAATTTGAAGAAGAATTAACAAATTAAACACATGCACATTAATGAATTGACATGTTGAAATGAGGGAAATCTGGGCCTCAAGTTGAAATTTTTATTATTACCAATTGTAAAGAATTTATGGCTAAGTTGAGATGCTATAAGTTTCTTTAAGCGTTGTTATAATAAACACTGTGAAGGTGAAGTCTTAACCTGCTAGTGACCATGGGTGTCAGTGCTGTAAGGAAACTGGCAGAAACTTACTAAAATGCACTTTGCAACCTATGGACTCTGGCTTTAAATGCCAGTGTATGAGTTACCTAGAATCTCTTGAAACTCACCGCGTTCAGCAAGGTGATGGGACAAGAGGATCTGACAGATCTGAGCAGGGCTAACAATTTTGTACTACTATCTCTCCATTTGCTCAACTTTACATTTGGAATTACCAACATGGAGAGAAACTGAGACGCTGAACATCCTAGGAATACAGGAATATGACAATTCCTTCTTCGTCTGTAGCTTTTGTTCATCGTATCTGTTTTGAGACTGTGCTTCCAGTACTTTGGAAGTAATTTCCAAGACTATGGAGGTCATCTCTGTTGTGTCTGAGTATGTTGATATTGATTTATAATTGCCCAGGTGACACCCTTCTCAGCATTCGGGAAGGAGCTTAAGCAGGTTTACCTTAAACCTCTGAGAAATAAGCGAACCGGCGATAGCAACACCAGCACTGAGAGGAAGAACAGCAGCAGCTGTCTTCTCCTCAGCTACCTGCCAGTCCAAAAGACAAAGAGGATGAATTGAACTCCAGTTTGCAGGAGATGTTATTCCCCCAACATAGGGTACACTGGCAGAGTATTCTGTTTCCTGCAAATGATGGTGCACTATGAATCCCACTTCAGGTCATTGCTGATATTTGTAGACTTTTGGAAGATGGTTTCCTACCAAGAGGAACAGTTGGGCAATGATAGCCACTGGCAGGTAAAATCATCACAACACCAAATTTCCTTGCCTCTGGCTCTTTCCATGGATCTATTGGCAACATCTGCAAGATCTCACAAACTGTTACACTTGATACATCTCCCCGGCAACAGAAGTCATGTTTGTCATGGCCACCACTTGGATTCATGCTATTGGCAAGGATTCTTGGCTTTATTCCCACAGGAATGGGGAGTCATGGATACGCAGACAGGATATGGCCCCTCAGATCAACTAGCAGTGTTGAAGTTGAACCAGCAATTGAAAGGGATTACATTCTATTCCATAAATATGGCACATAAAACATGAATAAGCTCCATAAGCCTAGTATATAATTTCTGAAAGAATATCATAATGTGTACACAATAACCACGGAGTTACCACAATAGTTTCATTCTGCACCAGCCAAATCTTCCAAAGATCTTATTCCTCAAACAATGTCAGCAAATGGTTCTGTGTAAACAAGGACTATCATGAAGGATATGGCTGTTGACTCTTGGACAAATCCTACAACTGATACACAGAGAAGTTGTAATAGAAGCCACTTGAGCAAAACGGCATGCTTTCTGGACCTGCCATCAGGATGCTGAGACAGTTATTCAGGTGTGTGGATAGATCTGAAGGCAACCTTCAGTAGGCACCAACAACATGTTCAGAATGGTAATGCCATTCTGTACCTTGCACAACACAGCTCAGTAGAGAGGTTTGGAGCTGCAGAATGACGAGAGTAATGATCTCTTTGTATTCTCAGCCGAGGGAGATGAGGAACAAAATGGGGGAGCAACCTAATGTGGGCAGGGTACCTATGGTCATTCACTTAGCCATAAGGGAAACACAGGAACGATTGATTTAGACATGTTTTAGGTAAGCTGCAGCAATGCAACCTTCTGATATATCAGCAGTGCACTACATGAATCACCTCAGCCCCTCACATAAAGTAGACAATAATCTATCTGTCTCATTGACACTATTGTTTGTCTTCTATGCTTGTTATACCATTTCCCTCAAAGCTGAAGGCCTCTTAGCAGAAAACAGCCTACAATGAGAGTTGAAGTAAAATTGATGGTGCATCAAAATTGAATATGAAGTTTGGCAATTTAACATGATGTCATACATCCAAGTAGTTACTCTTCCACAACTAAAATATCTTTCTTTTCCTTTTGATATCATCTGAGCTGAGTCTAGTAACTTGTAAAAAAAAAATCCAAAATCTCAATTGTTTAATAAAAGAATGAAGCCATAAGATTCAATGGCCACGAACAAATTTATAAAAAGGATAACAGGCAAACTAAAAAGAGCTGAATAGTTGGAAAGAATTTTGTATCCATTCTGAAGTGCCAGATAAGGTGCAGTCAAGCTTATCACAGTTGGATATGTTTGGAAAACGTCCTCCCAGATGCTACAAATAAGGTTAAAATGAGACTAATGGTTTAGGACTTCAAAGATTTGGTGATCAAGATGGTAAGGACTTCTCCATGACAGGAAAAGTGATCTTGAAGATTTTCTTTACTCTCTTAGCCACATACTTATGGGAATGTTGTTTTATTGACAAAAGAAGGCCCATCTTTACAGACTGAAAAATTACATAAGAATGAGTGATGTTGAAGGAAGGACGGAAATTCAACAAAATTGTTTGCAGAATGAATGATGCTTTGTTAGGCTTGCCTTGCTGAAAGGGTGCTGTTTTCAGCTAAAGCAGACCCAGCAATGTTCTAGAGATAGTGGGAACTGCCGATGCTGGAGAATCTGAAATAACAAGGTGTAGAGTTGGATGAACACAACAGGCCAAGCAGCCTCAGAGGAGCAGGAAAGCTGACGTTTCAGGTCTGGACCTTTCTTTCTGAAGAAGGGTCTAGACGCGAGACGTCAGCTTTCCTGCTTCTCTGATGCTGCTTGCCCTGCTGTCTTCATCCAGCTCTACACCTTGTTATCCCAGCAATGTTCAACTGGCTTTACAAGCATCATTATGAAGCAGACTGATAATTTTCTACAGCAACATTCTGTAGCATAATGATCAAATGATCACAGGTAGATAATCGGGGGATTTAAGATTGGAAGTCAGGCTTTAGGGACTGTTAATATGTAGAGTTGGATGTTCATTAGAACAGTTCGGGAATAAACTTGAATCAGTAATATGTTATTGTTAATCTTGACTCCATAGAAAGTTGATCTCATATCCAAAGAAAAAACAGAGCAGTTATGAAACTTGACTGGACAGTTATATAACTTATCCAGTGATGAAGTACTGGAACATTAAACTATGAAGAAATACACTACAGCTGAGGATTCTCTGAGGGCAAGTGAAGTCCTGAAGAAATTAAATTTGGAGAATTGCACACTCAACTGTCCAGCCTTGGATGGTCCAAAAAATATGAAGTTAAGTCTGTAATCTTAATGCTTCTCATAACAATCTTTCAGATATGTTGCATGGTTTATCATATTTTAGGTGGGTGAAAATGAAAAACTTGTCTCATGTCCTGGGAAGCCAAGAAAATGAAAAGGTGATTAAAAGTTCCTAGTTGCAGCGATTGAAACAATAGATATGGGATTATATCCACCTAAACTTTGAAGGAAATTCTACACAAAAATCATTCGGGGAGAAATGTTACATGGTTATTGTTCTCTTTGGGATAATGTTCATCTGACAAGCAGTGTCACTGAGAACAAGGTTGAGCATTGACTTTACCAGTACAAAGGAAGTATTGGAGAGGTAATAGATTGCTAAATTAAAATAGGTACACACAAGCCAACAACTCTCTGAGTGCTTAGCAAAGAGGAATAATTTCTCAAAGAAGTTGTTGAAGGACCTGGAAGAGAGACCTCTTTTGTTTTATGATGAGTTATAAGAAATATGGAATACTAATTTGTTTCCTTTGATTGTACTGAAATTTTAAAAATTTATTATAAAGTTTTTATTTAAAGAAAGAAGGCATATCCATTAAGGTAGATTAACAATGTTGTTAAAGACACGTTATGGCATTGTTTGATTATGGACTGAGAGAACATTTAAACAGCATCAGTCTCAGTGGTGTAATTGGTCATTGGTTTGACTGAACCAGCAAGATTTCCATTTAGATCCAGCCAAGGATGAGGTCTTGTATCAGAGATAGTAGGAACTGCAGATGCTGGAGAATCTGAGA
>NC_063341.1:45620229-45641414 GCF_021869965.1 Rhincodon typus
CCCGAAATGTCAGCCTTCCTGCTCCCATGATGCTGCTTGGCCTGCTGTGTTCATCCAGCTCTACACCTTGTTATCAAGGATGAGGTCTTTACTGTTTCGGCCCTTTTCAAGGACTGTTAATTTGTTTAATTGTTTTCTTAGTAAAGTATAAAGGTATCAACTGGAACACAGAGTTAGTAAGGAAGCAGACATCTGTAATGCTGCATCTTACGAATATTCCGACTAGTAAAAAATCCTAGTTCTTTTCATGCTTCATGATCTGGCTGGATCCATTTAACACCAATAGCTGTCAAAGCCACTGAATTTCCTTGCTTTTGCCTCCTTCCAGGGATCTACTATGGCCCTTAGTTGCATGTTGTGTGCAGTTGCACACCACAACATGTTGTAACTCATTGATGACCTCTTTACTAGAGCTGGGCATGATTTTCATTTCAGCGAATATAGACCTCACAAGCACAAAGGTCACCAGCACTGGATTTCCCCAGGCATGGAGCATTATCAATTGTACCCATATGACCATCAAGATGCCAAGTGCTCATCCAACCAGAATCACCAACAGGAAAGGTTTCCTCTCTGTAAATGCCCAACCAGTCTGCAATCAACTAGAGCTTCCTGCAAATGTGTGCTCACTTTGCTGGTGGCTGCTATGATTCCTTCATATTCCACCGTTCAACTGTGTCAGATCTTCACTCCAAACCCCAAAGCACTTGGATGGATTCTATGGGATAAGGGATATCCCTTGAAGAGATGGTTACTCAGCCCTCTGAGAGCCCTAAACAGAGAAACAGAGGTGTACAACCAATGCCACCTGCTTATCACAACAACCATCATTATCAGACCATTGGACTTCTACAAAAATGGCATTTGGATGATGCCCTCCTCTACTGTCCTGCAAGGTCTCTGTCATTGTGGCAGTCTGCTGCACTCTTCATCAAACTACTCTACAGAGAGGTTGTGTAGACCCTGGGAGAAGCAGTTCATTGAGAAAAGAGCAGGAGTAGGAAGTGGTAGAGGAAGACGCAATGAAAGTGAAGATAGATTTTTAGAACAGGGAGGTGCCTCTGCTGCATGGGGGTGCTGGCCAAAATTTGGGGCATGAGGGGTTCATGAGGATGTGGTGAATGTTATCAATCTTTGGATTCAGGAATGTTTCTTTGGATTTCAGGAATGATTGGAGCATCGCTGATCCAGGTCGAGGGGCATGGGATTGTTGAGTGGTGTTGGAGATTAGTGTGAAAAAGAAGACACAGCCCAGAAAAGTGAATCATTTACTGCTAATGACAAAACCAATCTGCCCATAGGCTCTGCCCTCAGTATGAAGGATCCGGTTAACTCTATCACCATCTCTAACCACTTTTCCTGTCATGGCAGCAATTATAGGAGTCCCAGCTATAGGGATTAATGTATCATTATTGATAAAGTGCACAGAGAGGAAAACAGTTCACAGAGACACATGAAGCATTCAGATGATTGAGTGGCCTCCTTGCTCAGCCACTCCCACACAATGCTTGTGGTGGCACCTTCAAAAGCAGCTGCACCTATATCATTGCAGGGGCAGTGTCTGTCACATGGCTCCCTCTGTCAGAGGGGTGGACAATGATGAGGGTACTGCATTAGAGGAGGCAGCTTCATTATCCTCCGTGATATCTCCAACCCTTGAGAGGCACTCAGACATCTGGAGGAGTGCTGAGCTGATATCCTCTCTGAAGAACTTTGCACCTCTATCATCATTGGCAGCTCTAGCAGATCCCATGACTGCTTATATGCAGAGCCTGACGAACTCAATGTGTTGCTGCATGTGACTCTTCATGTGGCTGACTGCTCCGTCCATGGAGTAATGCACACACTCAAACTCTAACCCATTGTGGTGCACATGATCTGAATGAATTCTTCCATCTTCTGCCCAAGATCCCACAGCGTCACAGAGAATGCCAACATCCGTGCACATCACAATCTGCCTTGCTTCTGTGCCCTACTGAGCTAGGCTTTACCGGCCCTCCGTCCTCTGGCTCACAAACCTCCTCCTGCACACTGTGCTGTGATTACCATCCTGCAGCACTATACCTATATATGTCCCAACACCCAATGAGGTGAGAGTATGATAGCTGGTGGATTACATGCCAGTGCTTCTACTTTGGATAGCTGAGGTCCTGCAGTGGAGGAGGGAGAGGTTGTTGGGGTTGGAAGTTTGAACTTGATGAAAACAAGTCAAGGAGAACTGAAGTCTCTGTTGTGCTGAGGCTATCCAATGTCACTCAGCATGTGATACAATATTGGACAAGATGAGACCTGCACTATAGGTTCCTGACAATGCATTCGGAGTTCAGTAACAATCTCTCACATCTGCTATTCTTCTGCTTGACTGGCTGCCCCCAAAATCTTCATTTTGTTCTGCATTCTGGAGGCAATAAATACTGGAGCAACAAGTTTCAGCTTGAACTTAAATTTCACTTCAATCTCAGAAAGTGAATGAAATTGTGAATATTTGAAAGTTTTGCAACTGCTGCCAGAGAAAATAATTTCAATCATATAAAGGAAAAGCAATGGAAAACATCCTCTATAATATAACCCATTCTCTGAATACGTTTGTTTTGGCTACCAAAGGCAGCATTGTGCAGAAGGACTGCTGTTCATGCAAGATATTTTCAATGGAATAAGATGGCAGCAGCTGTTTGTTTCTTCTTTTGAAATTATGCTAAAAATAGAGCAGGGGCATAGCAATAACCATGAAGATTTTAAATGAATATGTTTTAATGGCCTTAAACTTGTGAAGCTAATTTTGTTTTACAGCTCTGTGTATGTGAACATCTGAATCCTCCATGTTGTAGGAATTGCCACTACTGCTGGTTTCACTTGTTTTATGAACAGCAGAGTCTGAGTATCAATGAGCAAGACATTTATACACACAGGAAATCAATTCAAAGCTCTTGAAAATACCCTTCCCCAAAAAATGTAGACTGAAATCCATTTCAGTTTTAAAATTCCTGTTTCAATTTAAACTTACAAGTCATGGTGTGGTTCATGGATAATCAAAAGAGTCAATTATTGCTGTGAGACACAGGTCTTAAACTGAATATGAATCTGCAGGGAAGGTGTCAAACTTGCACTTTGAATAATATCAACAATATTGATGCTTAACTGCCCTCTGGGCAATTAGAGATGGGCAATAAATGCTGCCTAACCAGCAATGTCCTCATCCCATGAATGAATAAAAAAAAATTTGTTTTAAAAACCTAATATGTAAATGCTTCAATGTACTGTACTGGATACTATTATCACAGAAGTGTCCCCATATGAGCCCTTCTGTTTCGAGAATGTAAACGAGAAAACACTCTGGTGAGAAGTAGCACATTTCTGAGCCAATTAAGTCATATGTTTCACAAAAATATATGAGAATGAACGGAATAGCATTTCTCAGTTCTATCTATTTCCATTGGTTTCTTGTAGATGTATTTTCAAATCAACCTGTTGAGAAGTGTTATTACACATCTGAGAGAGTTTTTGATAGACTGAGGGTTGTTTCTCTTGGAGCAGAGGATATTGAGGGACATGTTTGAGATTTATAAAATTATGAGGGCATTGATAGAGTAGACAGGAAGGAACTTTCTCTCTTGGTGGAGAGATCAGTGACCAGGGGGCATAGATTTAAGAAAAGGCCAGGAGATTTAGAGAGATAAAGAAAATATTTTCAGCCAGATGGTGGTGGGAATCTGAAACTCATTGCCTGTAAGAGTGTAGAGGAAGAAACCTTCAAATCTAGAAAGTATTTAGGTTTGCACTTGCGATTCCAAGGGGTAAAAAGACATGTGTCATGGAACCCATAGAAAATGGGATTAGAATAGTTAGTTACTTTTATTTGACCAGTGCACACATGATGGGCTGAAGGGCCATTTTCTGTGCTGTAGACCTCTATGAACTCTGGAACAGATGGGATTTGAATCTAGGCTCACACTACCATTGTGCCACAAGAGCCCCTCATTGATTTAGTGTACCATTTCAAAAAAAAACCTCTCTGCCACTAACTTAGATGTTTTCAGACTAGGTGTCCCTAAATTAAATGGTACTCTATTTAAGTTGCAAGCAATTTGAGCTCCTTCCCAAAGTATTTAGAGAGAGATAGGGAGAGAAGTTGCTATTCAGAGTTATTACATTGAAATATTCATTATTGAAAAAGACTTATTTTGTCAAAGGTTTTCATCTTGCACTACATCAGGATATTTGCAAGCATACCTATGTAAAGGGAAACAATATTTTGTGCTATTTGAGAAGATATTGGTAATTGACAAGTGGACTCTGATTAATAGAGGCATTATTTTGGAGAATGCACAGGTTAGATGATGACTGACAGTTAACTGCCAAGGTTTGGCTAAATTTAAATAAGGGAGGTTGACTCTGATTAGTTAAGTCATTGCCTTGAGAAATGAACCAGCAAATGGCTGTGTCCTGTTTTGTTAAATTGAAAAAGACATAAAGTGTGCACATGTTCTTTCTGTCTGCAAAGAACAAAGCTCAGAATTTTAAATAGGTAGCTTTCAGTATATGTAGAGAGACCACACTGTGAGATTGACTGATGTTCTTAACTTGGTTGTGAGCATAATTCTTAACATGCTCAGGATTATTTAGCAAATATTGTTCAATTCTGGATTTACATCTAATGTTAAAGACTGTATTTTGAGTTTTGTAAGTATGGGTTGTATGGGTATAGACAGTACCTTCACTGTTGTGAACAGTCAACAGGACATGCTGTTTAATAGGATCCTACATACCTGACATCATACTAGCCTGAAATTCATATACACGTTATTCATTTGTGTGATAGTTAGAATTTTGTTTTGGCTTATGGCAAACACCACTCATGTTGCTTCTGCATTGTAGCAGCATGGAGCAGCTAGCTTAATCCATTACCTACATTTTTGACATATTTTATCCTTTCGGTGTAACCTGAAGTTTATTGGGAATTTTTCAGCATTGGAAGCCTTTGGTCTGCTTCCTTGTTATGTTAGTTTAGAGATCTGCCAGCTGTTTTCTACTATTGCCTACCAAAACCCTGCCTTATCTGGTTAGTAAATACAATGCAATTCTTACAGTTTCATGTGCTTTTGGCACCCTCAAAATACAGCCCATCATTTGTCCATCAAAGTCATCCTGTGGTATAATGGCTACCTTGTTCAGATCATTTCTCTCTGTATATCAATCAGACACAAGAATGGGCTGAAGGGTGCTACAATTGCTATATGAATGTGTTAAGAATTATGCTGACAACCAATTTAAAATTGTCATGTGGGCTCGCAGTGAGGTGCATTTGTATGCACTGGAAACTATATGTGTTAATACACAGGGCCCTGTTCTTAGTAGACAGAAGGAACAGCACACATATTGTACATGTTTGAACTTAACAAAATAGACAATAACTATTCTGTGGTTCATGCCATGGTGCAATGTCTCAAACAATTAGAGCCAACCTGCCTGGTTTATATTTAAACAAAACTGGTAGTTAACTGTCAGTCATCATGTAACTAGTGCAATGTCCACAGCAATATCTCTACCAACCAAAGCCTAATCGCTAACTTATTGGCATTCTATTCTCATCCAATAAAAAATGTTGTTCCCTTTATATTTGTATTTCTTATGAATGTCCTAATGAGTGAAGAAGAAAACTTCAACAAAATGTATCTTTTTCAACATTACTCATTATCAGATGACTAATTGAATGACTAATGTTGTTACCTTGATGTGGCAGGATGTCACACCTGTACGACAGTTCAGCATTATCTGAACATAAGGTATAAATGCTTCTGTTCACTTTTATTTTAGGAATTCCAGATTCCTTTAACTGCCTTTCCCTCTCATGATATTGTAAGTATGTTTCACTATGGTTTATAATATTTTATTGTATTTATCTCTTAATTTTTTTAGTATCTCAAATATTTCCTTTACTCTATGTATTTGTACACCACTCCCTGCTGTTTCTCCCCCTTTCCCTTATAAGTTAGCTTTTCCATTCGTGTTTCTATCTTAATTGTGCTTTTCCTCTGATAGTCTGAGGATAGCAAATAATTAGATGTTTTCCCACCAAAAGGAGTCCAAGGGAAGGTAATGATAAATGGTTATCTTCTATTAACACTGACAGAATTGTTAATTCTAGGAAACAATACTGAAGAAAAGTAGCAAATAGTGTTTAGGCTGGAAATTGAAGTAAAACTGGGAAATCTCAATAGGTTTGGCAGCATCCCTGGAGAAAGAAACTTACCTGTATCCCTTAGCCTCACACCCTAACTTTGTTTCCCAGTCACTCCCCAGCCTTGGCCCTCAGCCTAGCTCCTGGGCCTCTCTTGCAGCCTTGCACACCTGCTTAGCAGCCTTGCTCCCTATTCTTGTCCTACTTCTTCCGGTGTTACTAATTGCTACTACTCACCTCGCTCCACCAGTGACAGGCTGGTTTTCTTTCATGTTTTCTGCTGACAGGCTCATAGAGAACTTACCAGCAGTTTTATCCACCAGTCCTGTGTTTTTTGAGTGATGCAGGGCATAATTTTGGCAGGAGATCGCAATACCCAGTAGAACGTAGTGTTGTACAACCAGATCTAGTGATGAATAACTAAGATGTTATGCACTGATATGCTCCAGGAGGTGTCCCTTGGATTTAAGGGAATGAAAATTAGTGTCCTTCCAGACATTGACAGGGTCAAGGATATCTGAGGCATTAGTGAGGAAGTAACTGAGAAGATAAAGAAGTATTGTGATGTATGGGGGGCCAAAGTCTAGATAATTGGGTGTTTGAAAATGAGACGTAAGAGATTTGTTTGAGAGCTCATTTTTTGAGGAAGGATGCTGAAAGAAATAAGATTGCGAAGGTATTATCTTTCATGGGATGTGAGTGTGGCTGGCAAGGCCAGCATTTGTTGCCTATTTCCAAATGCCATGGAGGTGAAAGGCATAGCCAGATCATTTCAGAGGGCAGGTAAATGTCCACACTGGCCCTCCAAAGAACATCCCATGCAGACCCAACTCCTTAACCTTTCCCTGTAACCTTGCATTTCCCATGGCTAATCCATCAAGCCTGCCCATCCCTGAACATTATGGGCAATTTAGCATGGCCAATCCACCCAGTATACACATCTTTGGACTGTGGGAAGAAACCGGAGCACCCAGAGAAAACCCATGCAGACAATGTGCAAACTCCACATGGAAAGTCACCTGAGGTTGGAAAGAACCTGGGTCCCTGGCACTGTGATGCAGCAGTGCTAACCACTGAGCACCATGCCAAAAAGAAATGAAGTCACCAGTAACTGGATCAAGTGAGTTAGGACAGAGATTGAAATGAGCAAGGATGAGGGCATGATCAGTGCTGCTGATATCAGGCAAGTCAGGTCAGGGGTAGAAAGTCACTGCAGACCCTCCCTTTGCATTATAACTCACTAACCCATCAGCAGAGAAAACACAAGCTTGAACAAAGGACACTATCAGGTGAACATCATTAATATTTTCCAAACAACACTCACTTTACAACAGGTTCCCTAGTTATCTTGCATCTTGGGTTTTAACATTCTTCAATGCAACAAACCATAGGATTTAAACGACTTTTGCAGCCCAATGTAAATTTGTCTGAATAGATTGATATTGTATGCTACTGTGGGCCAATCCACCAGGGATAGACGGACTCTGTCTCCACATCAGTGTTACCCTTTCGGGAGCGAGTGCAGAAACCGTTTCCAACTTCATGTAATGTTACAGCACATGCAGAAAGGTTGTGACACTCTGCAAGCTAGGGTGACTTTATTAGCCTCATCTCCTTGCCCTTTCCCCGAATTACTGCAAGGATTTTCTCTTCAGACTATTACCTACTTCCGTTTGAAAGCCAAGCTTGAAGCTGCTTCCAGCATCTTGGGAGCTGAAAGGAATAGTTTTTACCCTGATTAGGATCTGAGCCCCAGCACTCCCGTGTCCGCCTGTATAGTGGCTTTGGTTAGAAATTATCATCGCTTCATTTTGTTCTGTCATTGCTATCTGTTTCTGCCTGAAACCCTAATCAAGACCAAATACTGAGCCAGATAAACATCAAAACAGATCCAAACGCTCCTCTCACTGGTAAGCAGCAGACTGACGCTGACCAGCTCAGAGTTCTCTCTAACACATGCCGCACATGCACAGTCAGTATCGCTCTGTGCCTGTTAGTCTACGTTCAACAACACCAAAACCCCAGTGAGCCCAGTTCTCCCATTCTGGACTGAGCCACAGCGCCGTTGCCTGTTGTAGAGATTGTACAGCCATGCTGTAGAGATTTGGGATCTCCAACCGGGCTTTCACCAGCTGTTCCCGCTGCCTTTCATGTGGCAATATGACCCTGTGTAACAGGACGGCGATCAGCTTTCTGTCTCGGATTTTACCCGCTGTGAACAAGACGGCGAATTTGCTACAAAAAACTGTGGAGACGACCACCTCGGTGGTGAGTTGGCTGGGACCAGAAGGAGGCGATTATAATCCCGCAGGGAATGTCACCAACTCCACCGGGGACATGGAGCACCTCTTCCAGTATTCATTCTCCGACAATGAATTGCTGTACAAGGAATATAAACCCCCGGCTCAGGACGCCATCCCGTTGCCAAAGGCTGTGCTTTACCTGTTGATGGCAGCCTTAGTGGTGGTGGCTGTGGTTTACGCTATTGTTGGGCATCTCATTAAGGACCTTGTCCACGACTTTGTGGGTGAGTAGCTGGACTCATCACTAACCGATACAAACAGAGCATTTGTACAAACCAACACCGAGGCGTCTTCTAAGCCGTCCTTTAAACCCACAAATAAATATCATGTGAAAAGTTTTACGAGTGAACTTAGACGCGATTGTTTTTCATTTTGAATGTCCGTCCAAACCGACCGAGTGGGTAGTAATTTTGAGGTTGCAGTTAAAATTATCATCAATCTAACTACTGATGGTAACTGCAGTAATCACCCTCGGTAATATGAATGGTTTCTGAACGCTCTCAACAGCTTACTTAGAACTGAAAGGTCCTAACAACAAGTTAGACCGTGAATAATACGACAACATTTTGTTTTAGCAAACACAGAAAGCTTTAAGATTTAACTAATGTAATCATTTTAAGTTGTTTTGTTTTATTTTCCCGCATCTTTTCCTTTGGAATCCAACACGCGGTCCTGGTACAGGGAGCTTGTTGCCTTTTGACTTGTGTCCCTTGCTGGATTTACTGATTATATAAGAGCAATTCCAAATTAAACAGACAGATTTTCAGATATTAATTTTTATCAAACGTCGTGCGTCAGAACCCGCTTTATTTCAGGAGCACACTTCCTTTGCTACTTAAAAGCTTACACGGAATAACTTCGTGTGATCAAAGTTAGACCATCGAAGAAACGTTATTTACATTAAAATAAATCTAAATACTCTTCTGTTCACCTGAAATAAAGATAAAATATCATTTACAAGCACCCGGGAGGACCCGTACCCAAATTAAACAATGAACAGCATAAAACTAAAGGGGTTAACTTGGTAATGAAATATATTCTATAAATTTCCCTCCTCCAATAATACAAGCAACGCAATATGTTATTTTACCCACCAACATGTATATCGTGTAACCGCGCATGAAAGCTGAGGGTTTGCAACCGGTTGACATCATTAGGGGAAAAATAAACCCGAAAGAACTGCGGATGCTGGAAATCAGAAACAAAACCAAAGGCAGAAATTGCTGGAAAAACTCAAAGGGTCTGGCAGTATTTGTGAAGAAGGGTCACTGGATCCGAAACGTTAACTCTAATTTCGCTCTACAGATGCTGCCAGACCTACTGAGTTTTTCCAGCAATTTCTGCTTCTGGTTTTGACATTATTAAAATAAATATATTTGAAATTTGAAATCTAAATTCTAGAACAAGAATCTTAGCATGATTTAAAAACACAAAGTAGAAAAGAGGCAGCAAGTGAAATGCTAGCCATGTTGTAGTTGTGGTTTGACAAGTCAAATATTACCGATTAATATTAAGGAGATACAATTCAGGTTGTTCACGATTAAAGATATATAATTTTTAAGAGGGAGTTAGTGTCACCTGAGGAGGGAAAAGTCATTGGGAAGTCACGAGAACTGGATTTGGGACAGTACTATGTTAGCACTGAATTTTAAAATTGATAGTCAACTGTCGATAAAGGAACACACACTTTCACCTGGAACACATTCCTTACAAAGTACAGTGCATTCACCACAGCAAGAAACAGTTCCAATCTGTTCTATTTTACAGTCTTTTATTGACATTGTAGTGGTTTGTTGAACATAATTTCCTCCAGCCAAGTTTGTTATTCTAAAACAATTTTAAATCAAGAAGAATAGATTTTTAAATATATTTTGTGGCAAAATGTAACCAACTTTATCAGAGTTTATCTGCTGTAATTTCAAGCTCCCATAAATCCAAGTACTTGAACCATTTTGCCTTTAAAAAGTAGAACAATTCCATCACTCACTTTATCAACACACAATCCAGTTGACCTCCCATCTGTTAACATTATTGCCTAAAGACATTAGGCAGTTGCTGGAAGAGATTGTGTCTTATACAACACTAAAAATAACTTTAGAATTCTCTGACCTGTTAATAGTGGGAGGGATAGATGCTTTCCTATTCTCCATTGTCTTTGCAGACTGTTTTTTTTTAAAAAACAGACTGCTTAGAACTGTTTAAAGTCAATCTAGACTCCAGTGAAAGTCTTTAAAACCTTCTTGATTTTCTCCAATACAGAACAACTTTGGATTTAGTAGTTTAGTAAATATTATGTTGCACTCATTTAAACCTGTATCGCCAATTCCAGAATCGATGTGTTTCTGGAAAGTGAAAGTGAAATGTTTAAGTTTGAAATGTAGTTACTAGAGTAATACAATACGGAAATAGACCCTTCGGACTGTCCAGTCCATGTCAACCATAATCATAGAGTTTCTACAATGTGGAAGTAGGCCATTCAGTCCACACCAACCCTCCGAAGAACATCCCTCCCAGCCCCACCCCATCTCTGTAACCCTGCATTTCCCATGGCTAATTCACCTGCACATCCCTGGACACTATGGGCAATTTAGCACAGCCAATCCACATATTTTGCACATCTTTGGACTGTGGGAAGAAACCGAAGCACCTGAAGGAAACCCATGCAGATACTGAAAGTCAGTGGAAACTCTGCACTGGCAGTCACCTGACCTTGGAATTGAACCCAAATCGCTGGTGCTGAGGCAGCAGTGCTAACCAGTGAGCCACCATGCCACCCTAAAGCTAAACCCTAATCCCAAACTAAACTAGTCTCACTTGTCTGTGCTTTGGCCTTATCCCTCCAAACACTTCTTATTCATGTACTTAGCTAAATGTCTTTTAAACGTTGTAACTGTACCCACGTCCACCACTTACTCTGGAAGTTCATTCCACATATGAACCACTCTCTGTGTAAAAAAATTGCCCCTCGTGTCTTTTTAAATCTTTCTCCTCTCACGTTAAAAATAGGGCCCCTAGTCTTGAAATCCCCCACCTAGGGAAAAGCCCTTTCCTATTCATCTTTTCTAAACCCCTGATGACCTTATAAACCTCTATAAGGTCACCTCTCAATCTCCTACACTCCTGTGAGAATGATTACTATGTAGTTGTCACACCTCAAATTCAAATGGTTCCTTTAAAAAGAAAGTGGCATCGTTGTGGCACTGCAGGAGGCCCAGAGAGATCCAGTGAGGTTTGTCCGGAGGGAGGAGGGTAACTTCTTCAAGGTACGCATCTACTTACGATGCCACCCGAAGGTTGCAGGAACAGCACCTCATATTCCGCTCGGGAACCCTGCAGCCCAATGGTATCAATGTGGACTTTACAAGCTTCAAAATCTCCCCTCCCCCTACTGCATCCCAAAACCAGCCCAGCTTGTCCCTGCCTCCCTAACCTGTCCTTCCTCCCACCTATCCCCTCCTCCCATCTTAAGCCCCACCGCATCTCCTACCTACTAACCTCTTCCCGCCCCCTTGACCTGTCCGTCCTCCCTGGACTGACCTATCTCCTCCCTAACTCCCCACCTACACTCACCTTTACTGGCTCCATCCCCGCCTCTTTGACCTGTCTGTCTCCTCTCCACCTATCTTTTCCTCTATCCATCTTCTATCCGCCTCCCCCTCTCTCCCTATTTATTTCAGAACCCCCTTCCCCTCCCCCATTTCTGAAGAAGGGTCTAGGCCTGAAAAGTCAGCCTCCCTGCTCCTCTGATGCTGCTTGGCCTGCTATGTTCATCCAGATCTACACCTAGTTATCTCAGATTCTCCAGCATCTGCTGTTCATACTATCTCAGTAATGGTGACCATGCAACTATCATTTATTGTTATTAAAACCCATTCAATTCAATAATGTCCATTAGGGATGGAAATTTGCCATCCTTACCCAGTCTGATCTACATATACTCTAGGCCAAAAACAATATGGGTGACTCTTATTTGTCTCTTGAGATGGTCTAGAAAACCACTCAGCTCAAGATAGTGACACCCACATCCCATCAAACGAGCAAAAAAATGCAAGACCCTTGATAAGATGTGTCCTTGAAACACTATATTTTAAGGTAATCAAAATGAATAAAAATGCGCAAATTGATTCCTTAATGGTACAAAATTAGGAGAAAATGCATATCTTTGCTGAAATACAAACATTTAGAAAAAGCTAGTTACTTTGCAAATCAAATTTTTAATAGATATTTTATCCACTAAAAAAGTGAAAGCTGACTGAAAGAAAGACCACATACTTCCACTTTTGAACTTTGCCCACCTCTGCCCTTATGTCTCCCTCATAGCTACTAAGTTAGTTATTTATGCTTTCATTATCAGTTTTGCCAATGTTCTCCATTGGACTTTTGAATGCTTTCTATATAAGCTTCTACTAATCTAAAATTTTCTACCAAACCACCAAAGTCATCCTAGACAATGTATTACTCCTATACTTCCTCTGTCCTAGTCAATTTCCATTGTCATCTACTTCCTAGTGTCTTGAATTTAGAATCCCTCTACAACCATGCCCCCAGCTTTTCATTAACCATGTATTTTATGATTTTCTCCAGGTAATCAAACGCATATACTAGCTTGGCTCAGTTGTAACAGTCTTGGCTTTGATTCAGAAGGCTTTGAGTTCAACCCCCTTTCTGTGCACTTGAATATAGAGAAATTCTTTACTGTTACTTGCGCCATTTCTTTAGAAGAAACATTAAAGTGGGGCTGTATCTGTTCAAGTGGATGTTTAACGTCAATGGTACTACCAAAAGAAAAGTTGGTAAACCTTTCGAGTGGCCTGGCCAACATTTCTGCTTCAACTTGCATGTTTTAGGAATTATTGATTTTCTTTCCAGCATTGTTACATTTAAGTGCCAAATCAATTTCCATATACTTAAAAACAAATGGCTGCTCACAGGTTTCAGGCAATGAGATATTTATTATTTCTTGGATTTTGTGTTAACTTCCAGCTCTTCTTAAAAAGAGTCATGAAATATTTTAGGTAACAGTGGGCAGCATGGTGGCTCAGTAGTTAGCACTGCTGCCTCACAGCGCCAGGGACCTGGGTACAATTTTGTCCACGGGTGACTGTCTGTGTGGAGTTTGCACATTCTCCTCATGTCTGCGTGGGTTTCCTCCAGGTGCTCCGGTTTCCTCCCACAGTCTAAAGATGTGCAGGGTAGGTGGATTGACCACGCTAAATTGCCCGTAGTGTTCAGGGATGTGTAGCTTAGGTGGGTTATAGGGGGATGGGTCTGAGTGGAATGCTTTCAGGGTCGGTGTGGACTTGTTGGGCAGAAGGGCCTGTTTCCACAATGGAGGGATTCTATATAAAAATAAATGGGGCTTCAGTTTAACATCCAACATGCTGTGGAGGTGCTGGTGTTGGACTGGGATGGACAATATCAGAAATCACACGACACCAACAGGTTTATTTGAAAACACATGCTTTCAGAGCTTCGCTCCTTCTTCAGGTGTTAGTGAACAAAGAATGAAGCTCTGAAAGCTTGTGTTTTCAAATAAGCCTGTCGGACTATAACCTATTGTCATGTGATTTCTGACCTTTAACATCAGACAGCCAGTGTCTGTGATAGTTTTGCATTGGAAATGAAACCTAGATTTTTGTGCAAACATCTTTAAAATGACATTGAATGCAGAACCATCCAACTCTCAAAGATGAGAGTGCTGCCAAATGAGCCACAGTTAATAAGTGGAGGAAAAGAGACAAAAGAGTGGGGAGAGAAGCAGTCAAGTTCTAGTGAAGAGCAACAAAGAAAGAGAGAGAGAGAGAGTTGGAATTGTGGCAGGAGAGGAGAGATTGAAGAAACAAGACAACAGGACAAGCAAAGGAAAATATCAGAAATGAACACATGTGGGCATTCCAGAAAGGAGAGAGAATGAAGAATGAAATGTTAGCAAAGGGTTTATGCTGGAGAAATAAACCATAGTAAGTTGTGAAATTCAGTTCAATAAATCTGGTAATTTGTGGGCTAGTATCAGATAAAATTATTGTGAATGGTGTTGGATTGTTGTAAAGACATCCTGGTTCACTGTTGGAGCCTGCTACCCCTATCAGTTCATTTGTTCAAGTCTTTCTTCCACATGATGTGGCAGACTATTATTTCTTATTCAGTCAGTTTCAGCTGTCTATTATTCTCAGTGTATTCAATTTTACACATTTATTATCTCCAACTAACCAGTACAACCTATCTCTTATTTCTCACGTAATTAGTCATATGTATCTGCTATTTTCCGTGATCACTCCCTTTGTATTCCATGACATCAGATCGGTATATCTGTCATATTCCGTGGAATGAATCCTAGAGTATCTGTTACTCTGCATATAATTAGGCCATTTCATGAGATATCAACCATCTAATTAGTTCCATGCATTTATTATCCTCTGCAATCAACTCTCCAGATGTGTTTTTCTATGCGAATATTACTATGGATTTGTCATTTTCCATACAATTGCTGCCTCCATGTGTCCTTTTTTGAGAGCAATGCGACACTGAATTGAAATTAATATTTGAAAAAGATTTATAAGATGGATAATATGTACAACATAAATGTTTAAGATGAACCTTAAAGGAAAATGTGCTCTGTTAGTTGGCCTTAGAAATTTAAGTTAAAGGCTAAACAATTTCTGAATGTTATTTTCTGATCTATCCGATTTGCTCCCCACATTCCTGTTAATATTTGTGTAGCAGTTCTTCAGGTGCAACATGTCATCTGGAAAACTGTCATTTATTAATTTTCTAATTTAGATGGTAATTAGTTGCAGGGGAATGAACTGATTATGTCAGTTATTTAATAATTCCTATTCTATAACTGCTATCATATCAGGTTGCAGATATTGTAAATGGATGAGCTGCCTTAGTACAAATTATTCCTATTCTACTGGTATAGAAGAACAATGATAAGAAATGTTTCTGCTGGTAGCATACTCAAGCTGGGGTTGAATTGTTGTTAGCGACACTGTCCTTTTATTCTTCTTTCTGGTTTCCTTTCTATACAATGTTCTGTTTTTTAAACAGATTGGTTATTTGGACCAACTCCAGATGACAACAGCAATAAAAGCGATTTGAAATGCATTTCCAGTAGCTTGAATGACGTAAATAGCCAGCACCATGGAGGAGGTGAAAAAACAGATGAACTGGTGATTTTCATAGAAGATCATTTATATTTACCTCAGGACACATGAAAGTGACTGAACTATCAATGTGAGAACACGATGACATAGGAATACAGGTTATTCTTCTTTAATTAATGAAATCATAATGATAAACTGAATCCAGCTTTTTCTATCCCCCAATTCTCAAATACAGAATAAACTTGGACATGATAATGACAAGGGAATAGTTAATTTTTGCTCGGCTGTCATCAGAACATTAATTGTGAGTAATGACACCCATAGCTTTGGACTTGGTAATTGATGATGTTTTTATATTCAAATATTTTCTTGCCATTGCTTTTGTATATCACGTGGATGCAGAAAAAGGAGCAATGTCATTTACCTGCACAATTAACAAGGGGCCTACTCCTGGAGGAGTTATCATCTCAGGGACTAGTGTCCCTTTAAAATTTCAACACAATATGAACTGTGTACAAACTACTGATTGCTGTTTAAAATTATTTCAATTAGAATAATGTTGGTGATTCACAGGGATATGAAACGTACTATCATTTTTCAATTGAACCATTCCATTGAATTTTTTTATTGACAGGTTTCAGCTGAATTATTTTTGAGATAAGAATGCCTAGAAATTAACATTGATGTAACTTTTTTCTCAAGATTTGTCAAAGTAAATTGTAGTGTATCGGATATACTGTTTATGTGGTCGTTATAATGTCTGTCTTCAAATTCTGAAATGAGCAATTGATAGAAAAAGATTCCTCCCCATTCACTGTGTTACTTATTTCTCAACATATCCTAAGGTAGTGAGAGACATTTTCACAAAATGATGCAACCACTCTGCTGTGAACAGATAGGTTGCAGGCAGAATGTTACTGCAATTTGAATTTGGATCAAATTTCTGGTGGATTTAATTGTAAAATTCCAATATTAACTAACAACAACTGTCTGTACACTTTGGCTAGTCTTTTAGTAAAAAGCTTTCTGTTACTGAATATTTTGACAGTGGATATGAGGAGTTTCCCTTGTGCTTGATAAGTGTTTGCAATGTTTAACATACCTTTTGTCCCAATTCTATGTTGAACAAGTCAAGAAAGGTTGTGTCAATGCCTGAAAATGTTGAGCATAAAACTTCTTATCACTTAAATATATTTTACTTCTGAGCTAATTCAAAGATTTTGTGCTTTTACATCTCATTTGTAGTTTGGTTAAGTTTAAATTGTTACAATAGATCTATTTATGGCATAATTGTAAACTAGAAAACCATGAAAAGAAATTAAAATATATTTTGCGTTTATATGTACTTTTGGAGAAATGTTTACAGAGAAAATCCAGTTCCTGAGATTAAATGATGTGTCCTGTCTTTATTCACAAACATTTGTCATTTTCATAAAGTACAAGAAATAGAATTTCACATTAAAAACAAACTTGTTCACTGTGACGAGTGAGCAGTGGTTGTTCAATAAAAAGAGAAAAATATTGCAAAGGCTCATTAGCTATGATGGGACATCATATTTTATAGAGATCTGTGTGACATGGCTGTGGTGATATCTGTGGTATAATCAAGTGAAAAATCCGGTAAGGCCCATTTGACATTGGGAGCAGCTCGCTCCATCTTTTATATTTTTGACAAGCAACAAGTTGAGCTTCTTGCGAGGCTGTAATGAATTGTAAATTAAGGGGGATTATTGATTATTAAACATCTTGCTAATAGATCAACTTGCCTTATTAATATTCAGCTTCCTATCTTACCAAATGTGCCAAACAAGCTAGACATTGAAAAAACTTGAAAACTGGAAACTAGACTGGGCACCTGGTCAGTTTATCTCACTGTGTGTGATAAAGGATTTCCATATTGTACATGACCAAACTGCATCATGGGGCATGGTCTGTCCACTGAACCAAAGAGTAAACAGAGTTGGGAATGAAAAGCCTCTACTCTGGGAAGGAAACTCAGCAAGTTATTCTTTGAGACTCGGGCTTGGATGTGATAGGAAGGGGGATGACAATTGTGATTGGGGACAACAGTATCTGCATGGCAGAATATGGTAAAGCATAGATGGGACAGTGGTCACATTGGGGGGAATAGGGGGAAATGTATGACTTCACTCGGTATGATTATGTCTTTTGCTAGGAGCTGCGTGGGATTGGTGGGCAGGTTCATGTAGACAGTCTGAGTAGGGACCTGAGGAGGAAAAAAGTGCATTGTTTTTATGGCAGGTTCTAATAGGAAGTGGATTTGGATGTTTTGGGCCTCAACAATATTTAGAGGCAGAGGCTGCAAGCCGATTGCTAAGGAGCACTCATTGTTGCCTTCCATTGTATTGGAAATCAAAGGTGTGCAATGGGGAAGAAAAAGGCTGAGACAGCACATGGAGTGGGCAGGGAACATAACTTGACCTGTGAGCAAGGGGGCTGTAGGACTCATTGATGTTAGGGCTTTTAAAGGGAAAGAGCATTGAGCAGGCCATTGCACTGTACAGGATATACAGCTGCAGGGACCCTAATTTTTGTGCAGCCTAATGCATTGCCTCATTTGTGTTGCACTTCCCCTTGTTCCTCTTGCTTCTAGATGATACAGGAGGCTCTTACCACAGACAACAATCCATGAAGCATCATGTAAGATCATCAAGTTCTGCCTCATGTTGGAAGAATGACATTCAGGACTACACAGGGAGATGAACAGCCAGATGTAAGGTGAAAGCAGCGACATTTATAAATAAGAGCAAAATAAGATATGAATGAATGATATTATATTATTGTTACCCGTGCCCCAAAAGTGCCCTCAATAAGTTTTCTTCTCCCTCTCCCTCTCACCATAACATTGTGTACTCCCTGGTTCTGCGGCTGGAGTGAAGCATGCGTACTCAGTAGTGGAGAACATTGGTCCTGGACATTTGGTGGGCTAATTGTGGGGTGCTTGTATCTGAACAAGCCTGACATGCAGAGGGTCTTCTTGCCAGATGCAAGTTGACCCTAAAACAAACAGAAAATATTGGTGAATCTCAACAGGTCTGGCAGCATCTATGGAAAAAGAAACAGAGTTAATGTATCGAGTCTAATATACTCTTCTTCAAAACTAAAACCTCCTCAGCATGAATGTCCAACAGTGAAAGGGTAGAGCTGGAGGGCCAGACCATCTCTGGAGTGTCCTGACAGGAGACATCTGTGGAGGTTGCAAATGACTTCTCCTCTGTCTGGGTGCCTCATGGCATTGCACCATCTCCATGTGAGGAAGGGGCACATGAAGTGTATGCCAGGTTTCCTGTCCCCTTGTTGCCATGAGGACCAATGACTGGGGTGACGAAGTGGATAGTGTGCACCTCCCCAGCAGATTCTGAGTGGGCTGGACCTGGATCTCCATAGCAGCCACCAGCCTATCCATGGAGGCAGACAGGCGATCTCAAGACTTGCTAAACTACTGCAGCTTCTGTGGGCTATTGTGTCCCAGATACCCTGTCTGCTGCTCCTGCTCCCACCCTTCCTATCACTGATTACTGACACTAAGGAGTCTCCTGCCTGGTATTGAGCAGGTGCCTGGTCTCTGGCAGTGCCGAGTGCCAGGAGCCTGAGGTGTAGACCTATCACAGTGAGATGATCATCAAAATGTGCCCCCACATCTTCACTGGGGTAGTATTGTGGAAATCAAGATCTGTTATTCCTGGAATCATCACAAAAGTTAAAGATTCTATAAAAATACATAAAATTTCCCAATTTACCTGTCTTTTAGACCGAGGTTGACAGAAAGCATGAACCAGTTTTCTGTACTTAAGAATTAATATTTATTACAAATAAATACATCCTAGCTGCAGATAACCAATTATGAACCCCCCCTCCGCACAAATATAGACAGACGCAAAAACTTGGTGTCCAGGGTGGAAGAAAAGACTGAGAAGACAGTTCAATGGTTCCTATCCACAGGAACCATTGAGATGATCCTTTTGGCCTTGCTGCTCCTCAATTTTCATTATCAAGATATTTTGATTTGTTTGCAGAAGGGTAAGGTTGACTGGTTCATGCTGAGAAAGTCTCCGACATATTGTCTAAGAGCCATGTCTTACAGTCAGTGAAGAGAGAAATGAACTTACTTTCTTAAATTTTATGTGCTTGTTACTGCAGAAAAAAACCAGCCCCTCCCTTGTCAGAGCTCCAATGGCTACTGACCAAACATTCACACCCACAAGTTGTTTAGCTCCATGGGAGTCAATTGCATTGCTAATGGCAGACGGAAGACCCTTTGCCACTGATAACTGACCAACATTCAACTAGCTCCTGACCTGCTGGCTGAATCTCCCTTCGTACATTACCTTTGGCTCCAGCTCATCTGTAGTAATCTCCTCCACTGCATGAACAAGGAGCAGTGTAAACAGCACTTATAATAAAAAGAGATAGTGGGAACTGCCGATGCTGGAGTCTGAGATAACAAGGTTTAGAGCTGGATGAACACAGCAGGCCAGGCAGCATTAGAGGAGCAGGAAAGCTGACGTTTCGGGTCTGGACCCTTCTTCAGAAATGGGGGAGGGGAAGGGGACTCTGAAATTCAGGAGGGAGGAGGGTAACTTCTTCAAAGTAGGCATCCTTAGAAGGGGCTTCGCAGTGGGCTTAAAACTCACTCGTAATAATAAACTCATATATAATAACTTGCTTTTGAATCATTTCCACAATACTTGGCTTCTAAGTCAGTCTATTTCTCATTTCAGACCCAATCAAAATACAGAAAAATGAAAACATATGGTCTTTATGCTCAAAAAAGTAAATACCCTACTTTAGATCAACACAGAATGCGGTTTTTCTGCTGATTAGTCATGACTGCTTGTTAAAATATGGCAATTCAAAAAGAAAAATTGCTGTTTCTGGCCTCTAGAAGTCCCTTAAGGAGCTACTGTTGAGGTGACATAAGAACAGAAACTAAGCAGAGCATTGCCCGATCATAGCCTCCATGCCTTGCTTTGCTATGCTTTGCCCTCTCAGTTAGCATTTTGGCAGTTCAGTCAGAGCCAAAAACTGTCAGCACTGCTGCATTGATGAGCCTCTTTGTGCAGACACAGACAGATGTGTGCTTATGCTCTGTGTGTGCTTGTCATGATCATTAGCGAGATGGGTAGCACAGCAAGCTGTCAGTTTAACGTTTACAGAGTGTGCCAACTGACTGCACAGCAAACACTACATGCTTATCCAACCAAATGGCTGTGTTAGAAACTGGATGAGGGCTCATCCTCAGTCAAGTCAAGGGGGAAGATTGCTGTCTGTTGGGGGGGCCCTTGTACCAAAAGTCATGGGCACAGTCTCGACAACATTCAGGTATTGGGCCACAGTCAGTCATCAACTTGGAATATTCACTGCCAGGGAATCTGTGCAAATGTGGACCAGGGAATGGGCAACAGTCAGTCATGCAGAGCCAGCGGTCAGGACCATTGTGTTTTGTCTTTCAGGAGCTGCAAAGGCAAAGTTAGGGGTCTGGTCAGTCGTGCCTAGGGGCTGCTTGTTGAAGTCAGTCTGAGGTTTGGGAGCAATACAGTCCCAGGGGTTTGTCTATTGATCAATAAAGAGAATTAA
>NC_063341.1:45641814-45643209 GCF_021869965.1 Rhincodon typus
TGTGTGTGAGTGTGTGAGTGTGTGTGTGTGTGTGTGTGTGTGTGTAACTTAAGGCAAATGGTGGTGACTTCCTTGCTCCTCAGTTACTGTCTCATCTGCTGTGCTTTTCTAGCTCTGCATTTATTGACTTTAGTTTCCAGCATCTGCAGTCCTTTCTGTCTCCTCTTCAGCTGAAATGACTGCTTCTTGAACTCCTTCTAGGAGAAAAACTAAGCTTGCTCTTGAACTCAATTCTGGCATTTTCTGAATTTTAAAACATGCTCCATTCTAGATGCTTCTGATTTTAAGCAAAGCTAATAGCCTTCAATGTTTATCTGTCATAAGCCAAACAGTATAAACAACTTTCCATTAACACCACATGGGCCAACAATTACCTGCTTTCTGATGAATACTGGATATAGGTCACTTGCTGGAAGAACTCTCTGGCCTTTGGTTTGGGAACCCCTCATGGAAGTAACCAACAGCCATCTGCCTCTATTTTGAAATTGAAACTTCCAAGACTAATATCAATGAATATAAATTATAAACCTTTCATCATGACATGAAACAGTTACTAAAGTGAGACACCTTCATGCTGGAGAATGGAGTCTATTGTAAATGTTTAAATCTTGTACTTACAGTCAACACAAAGAATTCTATGGTCAGAAAAATTATGAGTTCATTAAGAAAGGGTATGATCCCCAACATGCTGAATTATCGGTTGCTGATTTTAGTGTTAAACCCAATTTCACCAGTTAACAATGGCCCACCACCCACAAAGGGAGGTTTGAAATAGTATTTGATCATGTTTAACTCTAATAAGATATCAATAGCAGATATTAGCAACTATATTAGAAATTTCTATACATTTCTTTATATTAGCAGATTATCCTGGGCATTGCTTCTGCTGAGCCAAAGATGTTATAAGGACAAAGGTGCTTTACTAAGCTGTGTTACCAAGAAAACAAATCCACTGCCATCAGAACAGCTTCATACCTGACAGTACCGAGACTCTGGTGAGAATAGTCTATTAGCCATCCCCCAATAGTGGCTACATTGTAGGACAAAATATAAATCTAGAAATAATGTGGGCTTGTAGGAAAGGTAATATTGTAAAATTGTGAGCAATTTTAATCTTCAGATTGATCGGTCAAATTTCACTGTCAAAGACAATCTTGAGAACAAATTCATAGATTGTATTTTGAACAGTTTCATAGAAAAACAGAGTGAAATGAACAAGGTCATTTCAATACCTCCAGGGAAAAGTGATCATAATGTGAAAATATTGCATTTAGTTTACGTTGAAAAACTTGGTTCTGAAAGTTGTATCAGAGATAGTAGGAACTGCAGATGCTGGAAAATCCAAGACAACAAGGTGCAGAGCTGGATGAACACAGCAGGCCAAGCAGCATCATA
>NC_063341.1:45643219-45664785 GCF_021869965.1 Rhincodon typus
AACAAGGTGCAGAGCTGGATGAACACAGCAGGCCAAGCAGCATCATAGGAGCAGTTTTAAACTTAAACAAAGGCAACTTCATAGCTTTATAAACAGATTTGGCTAAAGTAGACAGGGAAAATAGATTAAAAGGTAAGATGGTCAAAAAGCAGTAGCAGAAAGAGAAGGAGGATATTAAATAACTCTCAACAAAGAATATTCAATCAAAAAAGAAAGACATCACAAGACTGATGCATCATTTGTGGCTGGAGGATGATATCAAATTGAAAGAATGGTGCACAATTCTGTGAAGATGAGTGATAGGAAAAAAGGTTGGGAAAAGTTTAGAATGCTGGGATCCATTATTAAGGAAGGATTTGTAGGATGATTAGAAAATTGTGGCATAATCAAGCAGAGTTAATATAGTTTCATGAAATGGAAATCTTGCTAGACAGATCCATTATAGAGTCATAGAGTCATAGAGATGTACAGCATGGAAACAGACCCTTCGGTCCAACTCGCCCATGCCAATCATATACCCTAAATAAATCTAGCCCCATTTGCCAGCATTTGGCCCATATCCTTCTAAACCCTTCCGATTCATATACCCATCCAGATGCCTTTTAAAATGTTGTAATTGTACCAGCCTCCACCACTTCCTCTGGCAGCTCATTCTATACACGCAAAACTCTCTGTGTGAAAAAGGTGCCCCTAGGTCCATTTTAAATCATTCTCCTCTCACCTTAAACAACTTTCCCACCACTGATGTCAGGCTCACAGGTCTATAGTTCCCTGGCTTTTCCTTACCACCTTTCTTAAATAGTGGCACCACGTTATCCAGTTTTTGGCACCTCACCTGTGGCTATCGATGATACAACAAGGGGCCAGCAAACACTTCCTCAGCTTCCCAAAGAATACTAGGCTACACCTGATCAGGTCCTGGGGATTTATCCACCTTTGCGTTTTAACCCGTTCAGCACCTCCTCCTCAGTAATACGGGCATTTTTTCAAGGTGTCACTATTTATTTCCCCACGTTCTCTATCTTCCATGTCCTTCCCACAGTAAATACTGATGCAAAATACTCATTTAGTATCTCCCCATCTCCTGCAGTTCTACACATAGGTGGCCTTGCTGATCTTTAGAGGGCCCTATTCTCTTTAGTTACCCTTTTGTCCTTAATGTATTTGTAGAATCCATTTGGATTCTCCTTAACCCTATTTGGCAAAGCTATCTCATGCCCCCTTTTTGCCCTCCTGATCTCCCTCTTAAGTTTACTTCTACTGCCATCATACTCTTCTAGGGATTCACTCGATCTCTGTTGTCTATACCTGACATATGCTTCCTTCTTTTTCTTGACCAAAACCTCAATTTCTCCAGTCATCTGGCATTCATTCCACCTACCAGTTTTGCCTTTCACTCCAACGGGAACATATTGTCTCTGGGCTCTATTTATCTCATTTTTGAAGGCTTCCCATTCTCCAGCCGTCCCTTTACCTGAAAACATCTGCCCCCAATCAACATTTGAAAGTTCTTCCCTAATACCGTCAAAACTGATCTTCCACCAATTTAGAACTTTAACTTTTAGATCCGATCTATCCTTTTCCATCACTATTTTAAAACTAGTAGAATTATGGTCACTGGCCCCACTGACACCTCAGTCGCCTGCCCTGCCTTATTTCCCAAGAGTAGGTCAAGCTTTGCACCTTCTCTAGTAGGTACATCCACATACAGAATCAGAAATTTTTTTGTAGACACTTAACAAATTCCTCTCCATCCAAACCCTTAACATTATGGCAGTCCCAGTCTAAATTTGGTAAAGTAAAATCCCCTGCTATAATCACCTTATTATTCTTACAGATAACTGAGATCTCATTACAAATTTTTTTCTCAATTTCCCACTGATTGTTGGGGGGTCTACAGCACAATCTCAATAAGGTGATCATCCCTTTCTTATTTCTCACTTCCACCCAAATAAATTCCCTGGACATATTCCCAGGATCATTGTGTACTTTTTTTGGTTTTATGGATATCCCTGATTTCCCTTATCAGCCATGGTTGCCTCATCCTCCCCTTTTAATGTTTCTTCTTCCTTGGGACAATTTTCTGCTGTGCCTCCTCAATTATCCCCAGAAACCGCTGCTATTGCTGCTCCACTGTCATCCCTCCTAGGCTCCCCTTGCAGTCAACTCTGGCCAGTTCTTCCCTCTGTCTTTGTAGTTACCCTTACTCAATTATAATAGCTTTACATGTGATTCCAGCTTTTCCTCTCAATCTGCAGGGTGAATTCTATCATATTATGGTCACTGGCCCCTAGGGGGTTCCTTTAGTTTAAGCTCCCTAATCAAGTCTGCCTCATTACACATCACCATGTCCAGAATTCCCTGTTCCCTTCTGGAGTCTACAACTATCTGGTCCAAAAAACATCTGATAGAAGTTTTACAAATTCCTTTTCTTGGGATCTGCGACCAACCTGATTTTCCCAGTCTGCCTGCATATTGAAGTCCTCTATTATTATTGTAATAGTGCTTTTCATACATTCCTTTTCTATATCCTGATTTATTTTCTGGCACACATCCTGACTACTGCCAGGAGGCATGTACATAGCATAAATAGATTTTGACACCAGGTAAGAGTTCATGGTGTTGGGGATAATATATATGCAGGGCATAACCAATAGGAAACAGAAAGTTGGGCTAAGTAGGTTATTTTCGGGTTGGTAGACTGTAGATAGTGGAGTGCTAGTGTCTGAACTATTTACAAACTATATTAATGACTTGGATCAAGGGACAGACTGTATGGCTGCCAAATTTGATGATGATACAAAAATACAAGGGGAAGCAAGTCATAAGAAGATACTGAGGAAGGGTCACCGGACCCGAAATGTTAACTCTGTTTTCTCCTCCACAGATGCTGCCAGACTTGCTGAGCTTTTCCAGCAACTTTATTTTTGTTCTTGATAAGAAGATACAGAGTCTGCAAAGGTTTACAAATAGGCTCATTGAGTGGGTTAGAATTTAACTAATAGAGTAAAATGTGGGAAAGTATAAAGTTCTCCATTTTGCTGGGTAGAATAGAAAAGCAGAGTATAGTATAAGTGTACAGAGACTGAGAATGCTCAGTTAACAGAGATCTGGATGTCCTCACAAATGAATCATTAAGTTTTAGCATACAGGTGCAAACAGAATGTTAGCTTTTATTGCAAAAGGAGTGGACTATGAAAGTAGAGAAGTCTTGTTATAACTGTATAGGATGTTGTTGAGACCTTCCCTCGAGTACTGAATACAGTTTTGGCCTACTCATTTAAGCAGGAATATTTTAAATTAGTGGCAATTTAGACAAGGTGCATCAGGATGATTCCTGGGACGAAAGGGTTATTTAATGAAGAAAGGTGGAACCTGTACGTATTGGAATTTAAAGGAAATGAAAGGTAAACCTATTGAAAATGCAAGATTCTGATGATGCTTGATAAGGTAGAGCAGAAAGAATGTTTTCCCTCATATGGGATTCTAAAATTAAAGGCGCAGATTAAAAATAAGGTGTCTCCCATTTAAAACAGATGGTAGAAATTTCTTCTCTCAGATAGCTACTAATATGTGGAATTCTCTATCACAGAGTGAATTGGAGGCTGTGTTATTGAATACATTCATGGCTGAGTTAGGTAGATTTTTGATCAACAAGGGATATCATGGCTTGTGCAGGAAGGTGGAGCTCAAAGCAGATTAGATCAGCTCTGATCTGATTGAATAGTGTAGTAGGCTCAGGGAGTCAAATGCCCTATTCCCAATTTCATTTCTAGTTTTTCTTTGAAGAATAGGTGCAAGTATATCACTATTGACTTCAAATCTTGGACTTATGCATATTCATTCTTCAGACGAGAAATATTGTCTCAATCGTGAAAGGGTGACATCTTGTGGAATACATCAGTGCTTTTCACAAAAGCTCACTAGAGGTCACTATTCCACTGGCAAGGTAAAACGTGCATCTTGATTTCATACACAATTAACACAGTCTTTGGGTGTAATAAATAATTTTCTATCCACCAATATCTTCCTAATTACAAAACCACATTGAGAGCTAAACTTGATAGGTATCAGATCTCAGTTTTAAAAATTCAGATGTTCGGGTTAACTTTCTCACTTAACAAAAACAATTAAAATGCTAAGTTTTAAGGGAGCTGTATTTCATAAAATCACAAACAATTACAACATAAAGTTCTGTATATAACTGAAAGCCCTTTAACAGCACTAATGACATTCTTTTATTGGGAATCCAAGGCGAAGAATACCACTAAGTTGTAATGAATAGAGATGTGGTAAATAATGGAAATGGAATAAATGGAAATGAGAGAGAGTACAAACAGACAGCATCTCATCCTTCAGATACTTAACATTGTCGATAAAAGTAGTAGTGACTCTCTAGGAAGATATTCCACTATTTTAGAGGCAGGTTTTGTCTCTCAAAGGATAAAGTTATTATCAATGTCACAAAGGCAATAAGAATATAAAACGTAAACTATTTTCTCCTTTTAGCATTTTATCAAAGTAATTATACATTTATTTTCTTGGCAGGATGACCATCATCTTTCAGTAGTCCTCTGGAGACCCAACACGTGTGATACAAAAGATTTTGATACGTTGTTTGGCTGACACCAGCAAGAGATTTTTGTCAGGGAATAGCTCCATTAAGTTACTGATGGATCAGTGCAAATATTTTAGGCTATGCAGTAAGTCATTAGAATTGTGCAATTTAATCATCTCCAGACTAAAAATTAACCTCTTGACCATCAGCACTAAATTAATACTTATCTCTACAGTTTTAAACAGTTTTAAAGCAAACTTATGAAAATTGCTTTTGAGCATAATCTATATTTTAGAAAGGAAGTGTTTGATGTTCAAAGTTGTGAAATTAAGGAAAAGAATTATAAGCTGAAAAATAATTTGCATTCACCAAAAGTTATATACTGGTGAAAAGTTTACAAAAATATTAAACTTGTACACCAAGATGCAGAATCCATGTTATTAAAGTAGTGCAGTCAAAATTGGTTCCATGTTTTTTAAGCAGAAAACTTGCCACTATGAAATGCAGCAACAAGCCTAATGTTTATGCAAGTGAAGATCCTGAATAGAGTTTGATAACATTTTTGGACAATAAATTCACGGATGACTGTGGTAGTCTGAGTCAAAAGTCACCAATTCATTTTTGTGTATCACTCCATAAACAAGTGTTGCCGTACATCTCAGCTTCCTCCCTTGATTCCCAGCATTATAGATACCAATCTACAGCCAATTTGATTCACCCTGTATGACATCAAATTACAACTGCAAGTTGCTGGATACTGCAAAGGCTATGGGCCCTGAAAATATTCCAGTGATCATACTGAAGACTTATGCCCGAACTAGCCATGTCCTTAGCCAAGTTGTTCCTATCCATTTGCAACACTGGCATTTACCTGCAGTATGGAAAATTGTCCAGCTATGTCTTGTACACAAAAATCAGGACAAATCCAACCCAATCAGTTACCACCCCATTGGTCTACTTTCAATCATCAATAAAATGATAGACAGTATAGTTGACAGCACTATCAAGTGCCAGTTAATCAACAACAGACTGCTGACTGACACTGATATTGGTTTCTGCCAGATCCACTCAGCTCCTGACTCATTGTAGCCTTGGTCCAAATGTGGTCTAAAGAGCTGAACTCAACAGGGAACGAGAGGGTGACTACCCTTGATATCAAGTCAGTACTTGACAGAGTGTGGACCATTGAGTCCTTGAACCCATTGAAACTGAAATTGACGGGAATTCAGGGGGAAACTCTTCACTGATTGAAGTCATATATAGTACAAAAGACGATGGTTGTGGTTGTTGGAGGTCAGTCATCTCAGTTACAGGATATTGCAGCAGGAATTCCTCAGGGTCGTGTCCTAGGCCCAAACATCTTCAGTTCTGAGGAAGGGTCACCAGACCCAAAACATTAACTCTGTTTTATCCTTCACAAAATAGCAGCAAAAAGATGATGTATCAGCCGGAGAGGAACTTTGGGAACCCAAAATGTGCGGTATTCACTGCAGAATTCTTAGCTTTTGTCACAATGTTTGTACAGCTGGTTCAGTTCAATGTCTGGTCAATGGTAACCCCAGGATGTTGATAGTGACAAATTCGTTGATAGTGACAAATTCAGTGATAGTAATGCCATTGAATGTCAAGGAGCAATGATCAGATTCTCTCTTGTCTTGCCTGGCACTTATACAACACAAATGTTACTTGCCACATGTCAGCCCAAGCCTGGATATTGTCCAGATCTTGCTCATTTGGGCACAACTGTTTCAGTATCTGGGATAATCACAAATCACGTTAAACATTGTGCAATCACCAGCGAACTTCGCTGCTTTTGACCTTATGATAAAGGAAAAATCATTGATGAAGCAGCTGAAGACGAAAGGAACAAAAACAAAGTTGCTGGAAAAGCTCAGCAGGCCTGGCATCTTGACATCTCAAATATCAAATCTCATTTTGTGCTCTTTGGACTGCCTATGGTGGCATTGGTTTGCAGGATTTTGTGGTGTCATCGTTGGTTAAATTTCACCAGGGATTTGAGATGTATGTTGTGCCTTGTCCATATTTCTGAAGCACACAGGAATGTAAGTAATATCGCTGCCACAGATGATGAACTCAATGTCAGGTTTGAGGTCTTTCTTAACAAACCCTCAGTTTCTCAGGTATCTAAAGGCTGTGCTGGCACACTGGAGGTGATGTTGAATTTCGTTCTTAATGTTGTTCCAGTGAAGCAGTGATTCATATTGTCCAGAGGCTTGCCATAGATCTTGACAGTCACATTAGGGTTGAGTTTAGGTCTAGTGACAGTCCTGTACAATGGGAACAGGCTGGCAGAGGACTTTTGTCTTTCAGATGTTTAGCCTAAAGCACATTCTCCGTTATGCTTCGGTGAATGCATCAGCAATGATTTAGGGTTCAATATTTATATTTCAATATTTACACAAAATTAACCAACAGAGGTTGTGTAAAACCTGCATCTAATGAATAGCACTTTGAGGTTAGTTATTCTATTCATTAATATTAGAAGCTGTAATGCTTGACAATAGCCTCTGCGTCATCGTGCCAGCTCCATTGTCTGACTGAGACGTTACATAGCTCCACTTAGTGGATTCCAAATCCTGTTCATTGTTAATCATAGGTACTAAGTGAGGGGTGCTCTGGAGTGTATCACTTGAAAGAATGGTGAAAATTAATTCAATAGTAAACATTCAAAAGGATATTTGGTGAATATTTGAAGGGAAAATGTTTGGAAAAGAGCAGAAGAATGAGATAAACTGAATAGATTCACTCTGGTACAAGAACGATGAGTCAAATGACATTCTTGTATACTGTATCATTCCATGCTCATTTTCCTTTCATGGGACAGGGACATCCATGAAAAGGTCAGCATTTGTTGATCATCCCTGATTGCCCTTGAACTAAGAGGTGTGCTGGGCCATATCAGAAGGCAGTTAAGAATCAATCACATTGCTGTGGGTCTGGAGTCACATATAAGACAGGACTGGGAATGGAAGGGGACGAGAGAGAAGGTTGAACAGGGCAGAAGCAGTAGGGGGAGGAGTAAAGTAGAGGGGTAGGGGAGGGGAGAAAAAATGTGAGAGGGAGGAGATAACCATATGATCAGGTGGGAGGGTGCGGGGTTGAGTTTCCACCACCTTCCTACCTCTCTCCACTGAAGTCCAGGAATGCCTGCAGTTGGCCATTCCTCTTGACACCAGTTGAGGATCTTAAGTAGCTACTTCAGAGCAACTTAATGGCTTCATCCTGACACTGTTGTTAGAGATAGTAGGAACTGCCGATGCTGGAGAATCTGAGATAACACGGTGTAGAGCTGGATGAACACAGCAGGCCAAGCAGCATCAGAGGAGCAGGAAAGCTGACGTTTCGGGTCCTCATTGTAACCCTATCCTGTGCCGGATTGAGAGACCTGAAATTGGAAAGGGTAGGGAGAGTGTACCCATAAGAAGCCACGACCCAGCCATTGTCAACCTCTTCCTTCCCGGCAATCTCATCCCAGCCCTGTAACCTGGCTGGAAAGGATCCCTTATCAATCCTCTGGTACAAGCCCACTGCAATCCTGGGGCAACCACCATTTTCAGTGGCACTTTAAGGGAATTTCTTAAGAGCACAACACGATTTTTTAAAAAGTAGTAACAGAGGGTTCTTGAGGGCAATTCAGTTTATGTAATATACATGACTTCTAGAAGAGACAATTCAAACAACAGACTTGTGAACAAAGTTAGATCTCAACAAATGAAACAGTATCAACATGGATACAATATTTTTGAGTAAATGAAACAAAGGGAAATTGTTAATGGACGAGTTCCAGGCTGGCTATAGTTTGTACTGTTGGATCCCCTGGGTTTCCCTGACACATATTAATGATCTTGACCTTTGTGCAAAGAGCACACTTTCAAAATTTGCTGATGATATGATACTTGGATGCATGGTTCATTGAGAGGAGGATTGTAGTGAACCTCAAAAGGACATAGAAACATTGATGGAATAGACAGAGGCGGCGGTCAATGAAGTCCAATGCAGGGAAGTTAAAGGTTTTGGCAGGTAGAACATGGAGGGAAAATATAAAGGGTACAACTCTAAAGGGAATATACATGTTCATTAAAGATAGCAGGACCGCTTTATCTAAAGGGACCCAAAACTTGAATGAGATGCTTTTTCTGACTCAGCCGGAGCCTTGTGTCCAAATCTGAATGCTACACATTAGAAAGGCTGTGCGTGCACTGGGGAGGGTGCGGAAAAAATTTAGATTGGAGAAGTAACGACTGTTTTCCTTGGAGAAGTTGAGGGGAGGTTTGATTGGAAGTGTTCAAAATCGTGAGGTCTGGACAGAGTAAGCAGTGAGAAAATGTTCCCACTTGCGAAGAGACAGAGGACACAGGTTTAAATTAACCGGGAAACAAAAAAGAAGCCAAGGTACTTTCACGAGCAGGCAGGCTCTCGAATTCTGCTTGAGAATTTGATGAAGGTAAGTTCAATCAAGGTATTCAACAGGGAATCAGACAGCTATTTGAAGATCAATAATATGCAGGATTATGGAGAGAAGGCAAGAGATAGCACTATATTAGACATTCTTTAGAAAATCCGGTTCAGACATGAAGGGCTGAATGGCCTCCTGCTCTGTAACCTGAAATCTGCGAACTGTTGGTGGCTGTGTCCTTTTCATATGCCCTTGTGCTGCATTCACTCACAAAATGGAAAGGAAGAAGGTTTAGCGGTGACATTGGGACTGGAACGGCAGATGGATTGACGGCGGAGTTCCGTTTGTGCCTCCTCTGAACGCTATCCCGGGATGACACAGGGCAGCGTGAGCGGAGGTTGGTATTGAGTGGCGCTTTGTTTCTGTCCATTACGGTAGAGAGGGGCGGGTGACTGAGCCGGAGCTGTTTTCGCCGCAGTCTCTTCATTCATTCATTCACTAATGCCTGCAGGTGGAAATTGGCGTGAAGCGGCGCCGGGGCCGGGAAATACAGAGCCTCTGTAGGGAAATGTGCATCTTAGGGAAGGTGCCTGGTGGGGAACAGAATTAGTCTGCTGGGTTTTAACCGGACTGAATCCCTTTGGAACAACACATCGATTTATAGATCTTGCCATGGAAGATAGTGCGAGCGAATTGCTGCCGGATCTAAAGGATCTGGAGAATAAGGTTGGACGTAAGACGCCAGAAGGCTTGCTGCGGTGGTTGCGGGAGGACACAGCGCGGCTAGCCGGGGAGAAGGTGGACACTGCTGGGCCGAGCGGGGACCAGGCAGCGCTGTTCCCCGGGCAGAACAAGAAGCTGCCCCAGGGTCTGGCCGAGAAGATCCGAATGCTCCGACTGGAAATGGTGAGGGTGGGGGCGGTGGTTGAATTTTTTTTGAAAAAGGTTACAGCTTGGCGTCTGCAGGTAAATTCTGGGCGAGTCGGCTGTAGAGTATGACTATCTCATTTCCGCCGGCAACGCCGTTCGTATGGAGATTGCAATAAGTAGATGTTCGATACTTATATTGTCGGGAGCACTGCCTGAAACCTATGGAGGTGCTCCCCTCATTGACCGGCTGCCTTTAGCAAACAATTGTAACCCCCAGGCGGATGTCACCTGAGAAATCTTCACATTAACCCCTTCATTCATTGCAGGGCTGTTGCTAAACGGTTTCACACCCACTCTTTCATTTTTAAAACCAGTCTCACTTAGACTGATTAAAACAACTGTTTGTTTATCAGGTTAAAGGAAATACTCCCTTCAGGATTGGGAACACTGTCTGGACCCCAAGTAGCCAAGTCTCAAGCTTCTGTACTTGACTCTGAGGAGGGGTCTTTGCTCTCTCCGCTGTGCAATAGTTTGAAAACTTGTTGAGATAATGGGACTTGTTTCCTATTGAATCAACATTTTCCACAGCATTTGAGTTAATAATTAACTGCTTCGAATGCGACTTTTGTCTTTTTTTGTTGAAACACTGAGTCAGTTTATAATGACATTTGAAGAGGTCTTTGAGTTAACGCTTCATTTCAAGTAAATTAATGTTGCTGGCTGATGTAAAATAAAAGGTCAGGTGCATGAATAAGTGATCTGAGTCAGCTTTGCGAAGAATCCATTCTGTATTAAATTGGCGAGGATTTCTGTTTGTCAGTTATCAACTCGCGACTTTTGAAGCTAAACCACGCCCTAATCTGAGTTAACCCATAGACACTCGGAATTGATTCCTGTATCTATCTCGTCTCTAGGATGAACGTCCACTCAAGGTCAGAACTAACGCCACTACTGGAGCCTCTACTTATTTTATATACAAGTTACTTAACTTTCCCATTGCGATTTGTAAAGTTATAATTTCCTACTCCACCTGTTTTGTCTCTGGGGATTGCATTTTCCTTACGATCGGTCCCTCTCACTGCAAATTTCACTGAAGATTTATGCTAACATTGCGAATAAAGACATAAGAAATAGTAACAGGTATAGACCATTTGGCCGGGTGAACCTTTCAGCATAAGATTATGGCTAATTTTTTGACCGTGGTCTCAACTCAGAATCTTCCCCTCCCCCGCACCCTCTATAACCCTGACTTGCTGGAGGATCAAGGCTATTTCTAACAACCATGAATAAATTCAACAACCCAATTTCCACTTTCAACGATTAAGAGCCCTCTGAGAGAAAAGAAATTCCTCCTCTGTTTTGAAACCCCTTATTCTTTGTTCTAGATTCTCCCCACAAAGAGAAACATCCTCCTAGATTTGCCTTATCAGGCACACTTAGAATCTAATTGAAACATAGAAGATTCAAAGCCTTCTAAACTGTAAGGAGTAGGGACCAACCTGTTCACCTTGCTGCATAAAGAATGTGTTCATCCTAGGTGTCCGTGAACCTTCTAAACTTCATCCAGTGCGAATATAAACTTCCCGCCGATAAGAAAGCAAAACTGTATGTAGTATTTTAGATGTGTTCTTACCAATGCTGATTTTGTTCAAACTAAATGCATCATGTTCCAATAAGACTGGTAGTGTCCAATGTGCAGGAGCAAAGGATATGTTTGAATGAACTGTAAATGAACATTACCTTTCGACGTGGCAGCTACACATTCTTCAGTTTTTTTCTTACAATTCCAATCACTCCAAAATTGTATAATCCCCTATCCAATAATCATCTGCTTTGTAATATTTCTACAGTATACAAGCAGGTTATTTCCGTTATAGCTAATTATGTCAAGTGAAGCAGTCTTTAGAAATGAAAGAGAATTTGTAGGTTCAGAAACAATGGGTTTCAGAGGTTGATGGATGCAAAACTATTGGGGACATAGGAGAAATGAAGTGGGATATTTACCCATTCCTCTTCTCTTTCCCCACTCCTGGAACAACCCTCCTTCAGTCTTAGAAATTTAATGTTCCTATTATTAAGAAAATACCCTTTTATAGGAACATTGGAGCAGGAATTCTCCTGTACAATGCCCATATCCTTGAAAATTATGCAAGCAAAACAAGTTTGGGTTCACAGTGTATGCTATAGTATACTCCTGATATATTGCAAATTTAGGGGTTTGAGAAATTTGTATGATTGCATAGATCTATATGCTAGAGTATTAGAACTGGTGGCATTCCTAGTCAGGATTTCCTAATGACTTGTGGGGAGATGGTGGGCTGTAGTGTGCAGTATTGTTAAGAATCTACTAACATGGCAGGGTGCAGATAATGCTAAAGTATTTGGCTGTCAGTGGGTAACTGGCCTGCAGGAAGATGCAAAACAGCTTCTAGTATTTCTCCAGATCTGTTGCTACTGTTAGTGATGCTGATGATCGTTCTGATTTAGTTCATGCATTTTATAATTAGACTGTATTTGTTGTATTAGATTTTGACCAACAGGGGATACAACATTTTGTTCCATAGAGGGAAATCTGTCTGTGAGTGAGTGAGTTTGAAAGGGACAGTGGTTAATTTTCCAGGTTCTAGGCTGAGTATGAGAGAGCTTGGGTTCAGAGGATTGGTTAGTGGTTCTCATAGCCAAAGTACGCAGCAGCATATTGAGGAAGGTGCGGTAGGGTCCGTGTGTAGGTAGGAATGTGGGTTTGCGGCCTCAGATCTGCTGAGCCTCGATCCAGGGTCGGGCAAATGTACTAACTTTGGGTAATGTGAGGTTTTGTGGTGGAGAGGAACAGCTCCAAGGGAGTTAGTTTGCACTGGATTATAGCATCCTAGACAAAATGATGGACTTGAAGAGACTGCCAGAAGTTGTATTAGGTTATATAAAACCTGTTGACTAACCCATGCCAAAAAGATTATGCCATTGCATTCAGATGGTATCCTACCCACATTATCCAAATTGCTCAGTGTGATTTGGGGAAAAGAAAAGATTCAATGTTTGTGCATCATACAGGTTCATATGCCTGCCCCTGACAGATTGCAAACAAACTGGTGTAGATTCCATAGAATAAAGGCAAATGATATTATAGAAACAATTACTTCTGTGTTGCCAACTGAAAAGGCATTCAGAAGATTTTCCCTTTATTCCAAAGCGAGAAATGATTGAAGTATGAATTTATGTTGTAGCAACCTTTTTCCCAATGTTCAGGAGTGTTGCCTTTTAAAAAAAAAAATTAGTGTCCTGAGATGTGAATAGAAACTGCTTATCAAAATTGTTATTATTCAATGCATATGCAGATAGTGTGTGTAGTACAAATAGCCAGGTTAAAACTTCATTTTTGGCATTGAATTTCAGCTATCTTTGAGAGAGAAATTTGGGAAATTTAGATTGAACAGTGAAACACATCTGTGTATTTTTGGGTATCGGTATTTCGATGTCAGTGGTTTAAAACCATGTAACACTTGTATTTGTAATGCAAGGGAAGTAAACAGGAGAAAGCAAACCAGTTCTTTTCTTCCCCTTTTGCTGAAGCTGAGCCAATTAATTTCACATCCAAAAGTACTGTCTAAATGAGCTGCGTCATGAGACCAGTTATGGCAAGTAAAAATTGGCCTCCACTTCACATGGGTAAGGAGGGTAAAAAGCAACCTGGTGCTTTTTAACAGTGAACCATATTGCTTATACCTGAATGGCCAATTGAATGACTTGCCAGAGAGCGACTGGTGTCAGTGAAGTTGTAGTTTTATCGGTTTTGATCTCTTCCAAAAAGGAAATTTTAATTTTCTATCAGTAAACTAGAGATTTCATGTATTTCAATCCTGTGAATTCTTGCAGTGTGATTGAACAATTTATTTCAAAGTGCAGTTATTTCAACCACAGTGCAATAATAATTCACATTCAGATTCTGTGATTGTTGGGCATCTTTGTGTCAGAAGAAGTTTACCACATGGTGGAGCTACCTCATATACCATTATGACTGAATATTGAATGCATACTCTGAATCATTTTTGGTTTTAAATGACATAACCAGGCCCATTTTACATTCCTGATTTATGTTCCACTGTGACAAGAACAAAAACCTGCATTTGTGTAGTACTTTTATCGTGGTGAAATGTGAAATGGTTCTTTGTAGGAACATTATCAGACAAACTATGACAATGAGCCACATAAGGAAATATTAGGTCAGATGATCAAATGCTTTATCAGAAGTAATTCTTCAGGAGGAAAACAGGAGAGAAGGGAGAGATTATGGAGGGAATTCCAGTGTTTAGAACCATTAGCAACTGAAAGTGTGGCCACCAATCATGGAACAATTAAAATTGGAGATGTGCAAGAGAATAGAATTGGAGGAGCACTGCTATCTTACAGAGTCAAGGCCATAGAGGGAATTGAATAAAAGGATGAGAATTTGAGGTTATCCTTTAACTGGGTGCCGTTGTGGGTCAGTGAACATGTAGGTGATGGGTAAATGGGCAATATAACAGCTGGAAATTCATTAGCTGACAGGCAAGGTCATTAACAACAGTGAACCTATCATCAGTGCTTGTGTTCCATTGAATTGGAATGTTGTTAGAGTGGAGAGCAGATAGTTGTTGAAATTATGGTGGTTTAGCTAACAAAAGCATTATGGGACAGTAAAGATTCACCGTGCAGTACAGCCTGGCCTTGGGGGGGCAAAATCCTGACCATCCCCAGATATTGGTGGCTTGTAGGAGCAAAGCATTTTGTGGTGTATCACTGTGTAGTCGGATATAAGAGATGTGGAGGTTGACAACATCAGAGGGATCAATGCGTGATCCCACAGGAATCTTGATATCTAACTCTTGTAGCAGAAAGTTTGTTTTCTACATTAGCTTAAATGGTCATTACCACCCCTACATACTATGATCATTCGCCTCATAGTTGACCCCACCATATTTGTCAACCAGGCACCAACCGCTATGATTATTGATGAAGATATGGGCAATAGTGACCAAGCATTATGGAGATATGTTGGCGGTACGTTCCAGAAAGAGAATCCCTCGAGTTTTTTTTGACACTAACTCATTTATCAGGCCTGTGGTTCAGTTCTAGAGTTAGAGGGCTAAATTTTATAAGACATCTTGGTCTCCATCTCCATCTCCATCCCCATCCCCATCCCCATTCCCACCCCAATCTTAAAATGTTGTGGGGAGCCAGCTCACTGTCCCAAAGGTAGCTCCACAGCAACTTGAGAGCACTTTAGGGTGACACCTTTGCCATTGTCTTGCGAGGAAGTCATGCCTTGAAAAGCTGCTAGTTGGTTGGATTGACCAGCTGATCTGTCATCCCACCAACACCAGTGGGAGCAATGGCAGCAGCTGGGACTGCAGGTGATCTCAGCATACCAAGCATCCTACGTTAGTTCATGGTTTCAGATGGGCATGTGAAAGAGTTGGAGTGGGTTCATGAGGCTAGATTGTGGGTTAAGGATTGTGGGGTACAGGTGCCTCCAATGCGCATAGGGGCAAAGAAGGCCAAGTTCCTGTCACCTTGCCCAATACCAGCGCTTACTATGTCATGCATTGCCTCCCCTCCTGCTGGTTAAATATCACTGGAGCAGGAATTATTTGTCAGTCAATGGTGATTTAAGGATCTCGATAGGCCCAAGGACGGGCCAGCTGTCCAATACTGCTACTTGTTGTAACATTTCAGACAGACTGGGAACAGTGTGCTGGCTGGTAGGAAGGCTACTTTGTGGATTTTTAAGCGTACGCCCGCCCACCAGCAACAACCTTCAAAACTGCCCATTTTGGGATCTAGTTGTTTAGTAGTTACATTACTGGAGTAGTAATCCAGAATATGAATTCAGGTTCCAAAATGGCAGTTGACAATTTTTGAAATCAGTTTGTTTTTAAATTCCAGATTTTTAGAAAAACTGGTTAAAACAATTGTCATAAAACCCAACTGGTTCTCAAAAACCTTTACAAGAACTAATGGATGGGTTGGAGGGAGAATTTTTCAGCAATCTAAGCAAAGACCTCTTTTTAACTGCTGATTTAATTAAAGGTTTCCCAAATTGCCCTACTTAAGAAACTAGTTTCCTGGATATTTCGGGCTGCAGCAAGCAAATTCTTTACATCACCTGGACTCCTGGGCTGGTAATGATCTCCCTAAAGTAATTATTACTGTCAGATCAGTGGAAAACAGTCACTTTTGAATTCTCAGTTAAAATGCAGATAAATTACAATCCTGAAATAACTTCATTAAACTGGAAGTGTGTTCTCTTTAATTGTAGGTTATTTGGGGCTTTGCAATTTCTTTTTAACCTCTTAATCATAAGGACCATAAATGCAGGTGCAGTCAGTTTGAATAACAGATTTATTTCCCAGCAAGACAACAACAACTGCTGTTGCTCTGGTACAGAGAACTTGACTCAAGTTTCTGAACTCTACTGTGCTCTCCAGCAGAGAACAGAAGAAGCAATGAGCAAAATGTGTTCATTTTTAATGACCTGTTCAGGAGTAGCAAATTTAGACCTGTAAGTAAATGAGGTAATGCAGGAATACAAATGAAGAGAGAATACTCTGAATGTTAGTTTTCTAATTTGAATGTTCCTTAGGGATGATGTATACCAGATGTAAATGTGCCATGAATGACTGTCATTTAGATTGGATATTCCTTTATAAAGAATGTTGGGATGCTCCGGGGAAAGTGTACACTATTCATAATACTTGTACTTGGGAGTAACTTGATTTTATTTATTGAAAATAAAATTGGTCAGAAGAGTATTAACTTTGTCTGAAAACAGTTTTTTTTCCACTTTTACCATTAGGCATATCTAAGAACGATTGATATCAAGATTATGCACCAGTTAATGGCTGTTAATGAAGGGATTGAGGCAGTGAAGTGGATTTTGGAAGAAAAAGGCACTCTTGCCAGCAGATGCAGCAGTCTGACCAGCAGTATGTACAGCCTTGTGGAAAGCCAGGAGACTTCAAGGAGAGGTAGCTGGAACAGCCTACAGGATCCAAATGATAAATTGGATGGCATCTCCATTGGAAGTTTTTTGGATACTTTGGCTGATGATATGGATGAATATTGTCAGACCTCCACAGATCCTTTGTCTTCTACACCCTCGAACCAAGGAGGCGCATTCACTACAATGGAGAAGGAAATATTTACCAATGAGACACATTGCCAACAAACCAACTTGGCTAATGGATTTTTGGAAAAGCAAGTAAACAGTGTTGCTGATTGCAATGTGGAAAGTAAATTCTCTCATGATAAATCATGCAAAGATATTGGCAAACTGAAGATTCAAAAAAATGGGAAAATAGATCATGATGGTTGCAAACTAAATAAAATGCACATTGAGTATGATGCTCACTGGCATTGGGTACAGTCACAAGATGATGTAACGTTCCTGTGAGGGCTGACACTGTTAATGATCTATGCAGTAGTACTCAACTCCCCCACAGTCAAATCCATTACAATCCAAACTTGAATTAATACCATTAACAATAGATGAGTAAATGTGGGCTATTGGAGCTTTACAGTTTTTTTAAATCCTTGATCAAAAATAAATTTTAGCAGTAACCAAGCGTGCAAGTTTCAAAAGATATTTCATCCTCCAAAAGGTTATTCTGCTCTGTTTCATTTCAGTGACGCGTGACAGTAGCAAGCCATTTGCTATGGCTGCTTTTTATTGCAGACTGAAACTGTCAAGTTCAAAGGTATGGGTGGTCAATATGGCAAAATGCAGGAAAAAGAAACACATTCTGAGGTATTCTTGTAGTAAAAGCCAAATGTTTCAAGTGTCAGAACAGAGTAGCAGTGTGAGAAACTTGATAGTTTTAAGGATTTGGAGAATACAAATTGGATTTTAATTACTGATATTATATTTAGATGAGAATCATAGCTTGTACAAATGGTCAGTTTATAACTCTGATTTTTTTTTGTTATAGTGTAAGTGCAGCCCTAACCAGGAGTCCAGGCCCAACCTGACATTGGATCAAAGCACAATTAGTTTGGGCCATAACGCTCTGGATTTACACCACATACAGTTAGCATTGATATGAAACAGAAACAATTTTTAAAAAAATGCAAATTGTTTCTGTCATAAAAATTATTATTCTAAAATATGTTTTGATAGCTATGATGAGTAATGGGGAAATAAAAGTTTATATTGTCACTCTGACTAGCTAAATATGTTTTGGGCTGCAGGTGGAGTACCACTTTGTTAATGTATAGGATTAAGATGATCTTTCAGTGAATAATATTCTTACAGGCCACATCAATAATTGTACCTTTTTTTAACTATTTCAATAATTAAGAGGCATGATAATTGTAGTGTGATTAAAATTAATTGGGTATACTTTCGTTTGCAATATTAATATATTTGAGGTTTGGCCTAGCAGATGAAGGATTTCACTTTTTAACATGGAAGTAAGCACTTAAATTGGTAAATCTCAGTTATTTGAGAAGAAAAACATTCCAAGGTTCAGTGGGTTTAAATATTTGCAGAGACTTAAAATATTTGAGCTATTCATGAGTTAGTCATTTCTTGTGCAGATAGTTTGAGATGCCAGTTTTAACTGGGGCTCGTGAAGCAGGCAACCTACTCTTCTTCACCTATGTAGCTTTCAACATGGAGTATTTGCGTGCACATATTTATCTCTTTTGATTTGGTAGAGGGAAATTCTGGTTCACGTTTAAATGGCAGGGCAGCAGTAAGTTAGTTAACCTCTTGCTATGGCTGGGGAAACCTTTTATCAAATGTTATTCCCTTCAACACATACTTCTCCTTTTATGAGGGAAGATATTAGAAAAGTCAGAACAGCTTTTTTTAATCTAATAAAAGGGAGGCATCATTATTGTATTTCAACGCACATTTCAGATATAATCGCCTCTTTTATGTAGTTTATTCAAAGAAATATGTGGTTTAAGATATGATGCAGGAATCTTTTTGATCCAAGCACAATTGCCTTTGGGAAGGTACAGTGCATTTTTTTCCTCGTATGATGTTGAATGACAAGCCAGCCGGGATTTTTGAAAACCGCAGACAATTGTTTTTCTCTCTTGGAGTAGCAGTTTGACCTGGTTTATTCAAACTCTTCTGGGAAGACATTTATTAGACTTCAAATCACTGGCCAACTCTGCTATTCATTCAAAAATGTGTAAAAGATTGAAAATGACCCCTGAAGCTGGTGTAGAATGGAGGAAAAGAAAGCCCTTTTATTGTTTTGCCTTGTAATGCTGTACTTCTCTCGATATTCCTAAATTTAGCATCAAGTCGTATGTACTTCTTCAGATAGTGAAGGTCATAGGAGGTTTTCAGAGGTGCAGGGAACTCATATTCATCCTATGATAAGATTAAGGTTATGGTTAGCCTTAATCCTAATCCTAATCCTAACCCTAACACTAACTGTCTGAGTTTTTAAGCATTTCTTTCTATGGGCATGCATATAGCTAAAAGGGTGTGCAGTTTAATTGAACCACTTCTTTCTGATTCTCTAAGTAGGAAGCCATTTGATTTGAGAAACATCTGATTAAAGTTGGAATGTGCTGATGTCTTTTGTTGTTCAGGTGGTTTCTTCAGAGTGCAGTTACAGGAGATGTGCTGAGCGAATTTCAGCATGTGTTGAGGTAGGTATGTCTTCTAAAGAATTGAATTTTAAAAGCCAGGTCAACAACTTGTGATTGAAGTGCTGAATTCATGTGTTCATATTAATGTTTTGCAATTTTTAACGATCATAACGCATGTTCAGAAAGTAACAATATATGCAAGCAAATGTGAGCCAGCAAAGTGAAAATCATATGCATCAATAACAGTAAATCAGTCTAATGGGCATTTTAGGAATTAAAGGGGTCTTCCACTTGAATTAATTTGGGTTCACGATGTAAAACTTTTGATTTATCCAGTTTGCTTATGATGGAAGATAGCTCTAGGGAGAAAGAAATATTTGGCTTAATGGGTTATGGATAAACCAGGTCTGTCTCTCTTTTATGCTGTACTTCAAATGATTCCTATATTGTCAGAGTTATTGATATTTTTGCTGAAGTCTTAAATGAAGATTTGAGGGTGATTGAAGTGCCTGCCAATGTTCAATGAAAACAGGAAATGAAATATTCTTTTGCAAAGCAACACAGTGCACTAAAGTCTTGAAGTATGGTGATTGCCAAACTATGAACATTTCTATTTGTGTAACATGTACATGTGTATAGTATGATGTGTCTGGATATTGTAGAAATTGCCAAATTTAACTTGTTCATGGATAAATCCTGGAATTGATCCTTTGTTTGGGACTTTCAGTCTCATCATAACTGGACTAAGATTTGAAGCTGCTTCATTCTGTTAATCATATTTAATACATTCCTTGGTTATACATTTTATATTTTACTATTAAACTCAAAAAGCTTAGTTTTATGAATAAGATATAATCAAAGTGTGATAATATACCTGTGAGTGTTACAGCTATCTAAATTACAGATCAATGCAGTAACAGCAATATTAAACCCTTCTGTATACAAAGTTAAATTGTGTGTAAATATTTTGAATAATGTCTGGTAAAATACTATAAGAATCAGACTCTTTTGTGTTTTTACAATTTGATTGATTGGCCTGTGTCTTTGCCTTCGCTATTTATTCATTTATGATGGCAGAGGTTCTTAACATCTTCTAATATAATGAAAAGACTACTGGTTGAGGTGCACTGCAATCTCAACTATTGATCAGTGTGATTTAGCGATTATGGGGATTGTCCTTTTTTTAGTACTTGCCTTGTGGAGACATCTTTTCTGAATCACGATAGGCTTTCAGCTTTCAGTTTTCATTAATGTGCGATGTACAGATTTTGTAGGTGTTTTGGCACCTCTTAAATGGTGGAGTTCCTGACCTCTGTATACCAATTTATTTGCTGCTTTCTGACATTTTATTCCACGAGGAGGGTTTTGAGTTGTTACATTCAAAGCTACTTTGTGCTTAAGCCCAATTAATATTACATTCTTCTTTTGTTTAAAGGAACTTTGAATTCAAATTTCAAATACTTTCTCCTGGGAAATCCTCCCTTAACCCCCAGGAACTACCTAATTTATAAAAAGTATTTCCAAGTCCAAATTATCCATTAATTTAGAAAGTGCTGCATTTTGCCTATTTTGGGCATCAATGTTCATCTGTAACAAGAATGTTAATTAATTTCAACAACTGCATTCATTAGTCTCTGCAAAGCATTAGTGAAGAATGCATTTGAGTAGTCACTTATAAATGTTGGATTATCTCCTGTGGTACTTGCTAATTACAATCAGGATAAAAATAGTTATGTAAAAATGGAGAGGGAGCTGAATGCTACACTCTATAAGTCCAGGTTGTGGACAAAAAAATCAAGGGGAACTTGGCTGCGTCATGCTCATCATTTTTCCCACTTGACTTTCGGGTAGCTTTTTGTAGTAATTGTTCTTCCCCCAAGAATAGAGACACAAGGCACTTCCATTTGTCATCCTTCCACTTGAAGTCTGAATCTTATTAAAGCACTTGCGCAGGCTGCAAATTATAAAATGGCATCAATGGAATTGTCAATCTGCTACAAGCTGATAGCTTCCAACGTTTATTCACAGCTCACAAGATGTCTAACATCCATTCCTTTCTATCCATCCATGGTGTCATTCCTGTGCAGACTGAAAAAGAGATAACAAGGTGTAGAGCTGGATGAACACAGCAGGCCA
>NC_063341.1:45665185-45674080 GCF_021869965.1 Rhincodon typus
TTGTTATCTCAGATTCTCCAGCATCTGCAGTTCCCACTATCTCTCAGACTGAAAAAGAACTGATGTTGTTATTTTTCAGTTAAATATTTAATTATTAAATACGTATTGCTGCAAAATAGTGTACAAACAGTAGGATCGTAGCATCTTTGTTAACACACCATGAAGTGTTAGTTTAAAAAAAAATCAAGTTGTAATAGTAGAAGATTGGCAATATCTGGCCCGGAATGGTTACTGTTGCTACATTTTTTTTTTAAAAATACCTAGAATTAGAAACAAGTGAAACATGATACATTTTTTAAAAAAAATATAGACCAGATCTGAATTGAATTTTAGTAAAAACTAATGAAAGTTACCTCAGTGCTGTTTATCTTGATTTGGTTCCTTTCTTGCCTTTATTCCCATTTTAAAAAGGTCCTTTTCAAGTGCATCAAAGCTACTTTTATAGTCAAACCCTGCACAGCTTAGACCATTTCAAATACCCATCAAATGTATTAGCTAAATGGATGAAACCACAAAGGAAAATGCAAGAAAAGTCAGAAATTCATCTCCATCTCAAAATTTCCAGGATATGGATCTTAAACACTACAATATATGTTAGTTGTGCCCTGATTAATTCATTCTCATGTGCATCTATTCCTCTGGTCCCATATGGATTTCATAGAGTATAGAAGTATCTGTACATGCGTATCCTTTTAACCTTGAATCACATTGATCTCTGTCATAAAGAAGTAAAGTCCTTTTATCTTTTTTTTTCATTAAAAAACCACAATATATCTTCAGTCTGAGGAAAGATATTCTGATATCTAATCTCATGTGGAACTCTTCAGTATTATACCTTTTTATCAAAGCCACAGACTTCTGCTTTTCACGGAAATTTGAAGGTATCGTGCATTACAATTCCCATAGGATTGATACTAACTCTGGAGTTTCGTGCCATAAAACCTGGTTTGCTTCTGCCATCATGTCAGTAAACAGCCTTAGAAATTAAAACCGAGACCTAGAAAATGTTAAATTTTCTGATGTGGAGGTGCCAGTGTTGGACTGGGGTGGACAAAGTTGGAAGTCACGTGACACTAGGTTATAGTCCAACAGGTTTATTTGAAATCACAAGCTTTCGGAGTGCTGCTCCTTCATCAGGTGAAGTGGCCATCTCCAATTTAATAATATCCCTCCTACAGCAGGGCGACCAGAACTGTACACAGTACTCCAAAAGTGGCCTCACCAACATCCTGTACAACTTCAACATGTCCCAACTACTAAACTCAATGGTCTGAGCAATGAAGGCAAGTGTGCGAAATGCCTTCTTGACCATCCTGCCTACTTGTGACGCAACTTTCAAAGGACTATGAACCTGAACCCCTTGGTCTCTCTGTTCTGCAACACCACTTAGAGCCGTACCATTGACTGTATAAGTCCTGCCCTTGTTTGTTTTATCAAAATGTGATACCTAGTATTTATTCAAATTAAACTCTATCTACCACTAGGGGGTTTATAAGAAAACACAAATTCTGACTTTTACTTAGCCGCACATGGAGGTTGCATACAAAATCCAAAGTGAAGAGGGCCGTATAATGTAAGTTTTGAATATCTTTATTATCAAAAAGATGGACTGGCTGAGAAATACTTATGATAAATTGCTCTTTTATTTGCTGTTATTCAGGATTGATTTTTTTTTAAGTTTTGTTAAGCGTTGAAGAGAATAATTACTAACTGGCCTTGTTCTCGTTGATGTAATGGAGTCGGTCAGTGAGTGAATGTTCTTAAAAAATGAGTCCAATAAAGTTAGGAGAGGTGTGTTGGAAGTATGAGTAGGTTGTTGTAATGCCTGTATGTCCCTCAATACTTGATGTTAAGATTAAAAAGGACAATTACATAATGTCAGTGATAGGGCAATATAAACAAAGGACTTTAAAAGAAAATTTGAAAAACAAAGAATCTTGGGTTTAGTACTGTCTTTTGGACAAGTTTCAAATAGAAACCAGATTAATTACACTGAACTGTATTGGTTGCACGCAAAGATGGCATCTGGAGTGGGCTGTTGCTTTGCAGTTTTAATACTGTAGGAAGTATTTTTTAAAAAAAAAGAGATTTGTTGAATGAGTGTTTTATTGGATGCAAAATCCTAAGGACAGAAAGAAATATTCAGTGTGTTACCTTTGTTGAGCGATATCAAAATTGACATTAACTGAATTAAAAACACTTGTGAGCATAATGAACTATATGTGCCTTATTCACGTTTATATTCAATATCTGGCAAATTACATTTAGTTCAAAAGGAAAAAACAATTGTAATTATTAACAGTAGTTCAGATTTTCTGATCTCTGGATTATCAGAGACTGTATGCAGCTGAGGACTCTTCAAAATATTCAGACTTTGGGTAGTTCTGATTTACTGGCCTGGATATTTACACAGGAAAGGTTTGACAGAAAAATCCTTCTGTACGCACCCCTACCCAGTATTGATCTGACCTGGCTAGCACCCACCATCCAACTTGCCACTGCACACCCTCAAACACACATCTGACTTAACCAGCTGACACCTCAGCTATCCTATCTCCTTACCAATTAGCTCCCTGACTCTACCCACATACACACCTACATGCACCTACCTACTAACTCGCTGACAATACAGCAGCTAATACAGGAAACAGAGACATGGATTCTGGCTGATTCTCTTTGCTGTTGCTTCAGAGGTTTCTGGTGTTAAGGTAGGTTTTTCTAGGATCCTCCAACTGACAGGTCATATTGCAGGTAAGTAGGCTATTTAAAATTCTAATGCTAGCTGTTATTGGGCTATTTGTTCTTTATTCATTCACAGGATAAGGGCGTTGCTGGCCAGGCAGCATTTACTACCCATCCCTAATTGCCTAGAGGGCAGTTAAGAGTCAACCAAGTCGCTGTGGGCTTGGAGTTACATGCAGGCCAGACCAGGTTCTTCCCTAAAAGACATTAGTGAACCAGATGGGTTTTCCAACAATTGGCAATGGATTTATGGTCATCTTAATTCCAGATATTTATTGAGTTCAAATTCCACCATCTGCCATGGTGGGATTTGAACCTGGGTCCCCAGAACATTATCTGGGTCTCTGGATTAACAGTCCAGTGATAATACCACTAGGCCATCACCTCCCCCCTTGTCTTACTCCAAATATTCCCATCCATCTCCAGCAGTTCAGCTGAACAAACCTTCTCTACCCACCTTAGTTTAATTTATAAAAATCTACCTGCATCAATTGAGAAATTCTATGGTTAGAAGCACTTAGCCCAGTACTTGAATACAGCTAGAGTACTAGGTACTGTTGTGGCAGTGCAGCCTGTACGTAATACCTGCAGGCATGCCAGCTGAAGATAGGCTGATAAGCTGGGCCAGGAGTTGGATGAGAAACCAGACGCAGAGGAGTTTTTGTAAAGGTGGAAGAGTCCTAGAGTTGTACAGAACGGAGTCATACCCTTCGGTCTAACTTGTCCACATGATGATCTGATAAACTGATCTAGTGCTATTTGCCAGGATTTGGCGCTCATCCCTTTTCAACCCTTCCTATTCACGTACCCATCCAGATGCCTTTTTAAATGTTGTAGCTGTATCAGCGTCCAGCTCTTCCTCTGGCACCTCATTCAATACATGCACCATCCTCTTTGTGAAAAAGTTTCCCCTTTAGGTTCCTTTTAAAACTTTCCCCCCCTCACACCTTCAACCAATGCAGGGTCACTGGACCCGAAATGTTAACTCTGATTATTTTCTTCACAGATGCTGCCAGAAGCTGCTTAGCTTTTCCAGCAACTTCTGTTTTTCTTCAACCAATGCTCTCTAGTTTTGGACTCCCCACCCTGGGGGGCAAAAAGACCTTGGCTATTCACCCATCATGAGTCAAGATTACAGAGATGGGTTTTGGGACACCAGAAAGGGATTTAAATAGAACAATGTGTTGGAAAGCTGACAGCCAATATAGGTCAGATTAAGGGGAATGATGGAGTGATGAGTCTTATGTGAGATTGTACACAGACTTAATTGTGTTCCTGTCTATGGAAGGTGAAGGATTAAAAATTGACCCGGTGAACATTATAATAATTTCTCTTGAGGTGAGAAAGACTTGCACAAGGGTTTTTACAGCAGAGGACTGAGGTTGGAGCAAAGATCATTAGAGGGGAAAGTAAGTAACTATTGTAACAGAGGAGGTTGCTCGACATTGTATAGGATGCTGGGATGTGAGAAACTGAGACTGGGAGGAGAATGTGAGTTTGTACAGTACAGAGTTTGTGGGTTGAGGAGAGCTTTGTTCGTCCTTGTGCTTAGCTGGAGAGGATGGTGGTTTATTCTGGCCTGTAAGTCAGTCCAGGTCCAATAACACTCTGTAGAGCAAGTGTAACAGACTGGCTAAGACAGGCACAATGGGCCCTCACTTATGTAGATGGTGCAACCTTATTAAAATGATAAATAATATTTAGGCATTTTCCTGTAGCAGCTGGTGATCTTAAAATGTCAGCTAAACTGAATCTCCATGTTGATTTTTGGGCAGATGTATTTGTTGAATAATAGGAGGATTGGGCAGCTGTTGCTCACGGAAGGGAGCAATGTTTGTTCAGCTGAGCTGCTGCTTACTGGGCAATGGGGAAGAAATCATCAGCATTGTCCAAAGAATGGAGTTACTGCTTAACGATCCCAAAAAGCTGTTCGGCAGAACTGTCGTTGACCCGTGGACTTAATGACAGGTTCATTTAATTACTGACCACTGCATGGTGGGGCCTGGATGGAATCATGAGCCTTTTCCCAATCAGCCACCTCTTGTGTATAAGCAGTGAGTTGGTGGGTGTGCTTGTTACATTAATGTACCGTGGCAGCTGCGCAATCCACTGCTGGTGGTCACACACCGGTTGCAAGTTAATGTGGATTTTTGGGGGCTCTTGTGGTGCAGTGGTTGTGTCCCTACCCCTGGATCAAGAGACCTGGCTCTCAAGTCTCACCTGCTCCAGAGATGTGCAATCACATCTCTGAATAGGTTGATTAGAAAAGAAATATACCGGGGGGTTGTCAGTGCTGTCAGTATCATTGGATCTGGGTGAAGCCTAAATATTGTAGGAACCCAAGATCTCACAACAGTTTCTGCTCTTATTAGAGAAAACTCTTCCATTACTTTCCCAATTTGTCTGGTTAATACAGGTGCGGACTGCTGCTATTGATATCTCTTGTTCCAGCTGGAAGGATTGAGAGGGAAGGTGACCTCCTTTGCAACATTTGATGCTGACATTAACAGTTTTGGTTGTTTCAGGAGGTGACACACCTCTTGCAGCATCCTGAAGAATTATAGCCTTTTGCATTATAGCCCACCGAAGTGCTGGTATGGTGTCCTGAACCTATGTATGCTCGGAAAGTACAAACTGCAGCAAGCTTGCTTCTTTCCATCTGGTCACCTTGCAGCTGAAGCTCTCTTTTCTTCCTCTGGTTGTGGCTGCTCATCATTAGCAGCAATTTACATTAATATGGCACTTTAGCATATGTTTCTTTTGAAGCACAGAAAAATTGGCACCAAACCAAAGAAGAGACATAAGGAGGAGGAATGACTGAACAGGCTTGTCATGCTGAAACCAGAAAGGCTGATTCCTTTGTAGGGGGGGACAAAAAAGAAAAAAGGTGTTGATGAAAAATTTGAAAAGATTGTCATGCCGTTACAAACATTTTAACATTTCCATAGATGCCAAAAGACATTAAACTACTAGAAAAATATTTCACAAATTGTCACAGTATTTTTATAAGAGCGCAGGCGAGGATCCCTTAAGTAGAACATTTAATAGGTGTCTCAGCCTGCACCACATTGTGTAGGCAGATTGCAGAACTTTTCTATTTGACATACGTGACAAAAGTAACCACTACGCAAACTAATTATTCATGAAATACTTTGGGACATTTATGAAGCATAATATAGACAGCAGACATCTTATTGATCATGACTTTGATTCTTGTTTTATCTTGCACTTCCTACCTGCTTAAAGTCCCTGCTTTCACCTTCAATTCCTACACCTCTTCAACGTTGCTGTAACTTCACAGTATGGAGTGCATTTATTGACTATGTGCTGCTGAATTCGCAATTGTAGATGATTGCCACAAACAGTTGGTGAAGGAGCCCTTTGTGAAATGTATATTGCATTTCGGGGAGTTGTATATTTGTGGGAGTTTGAATTTCCCATTTGAAACATTATTCTCATTCATGTGAAAATTTTCTTTTGTGCTAACCGTTAAAAGAATTTCTCAAAAAGAATTTGAAGAATCAATTTGCAGTTACTGTGCATATATTTTCTATTCATTTGTCATGTTGAGTTAAATGGATCCATTCATCTAATTTCTTGATAATTAGTAAAACACAAATGTCCTTTGTAAGGATGTTAGTCCATTATCTTGTGTTTCATACAGTATCATTTTTAATTGACACACTGTATAAATCTCCCTCCACTGTTTGGAGTTTACATTTTGCTTTTGGAACAATGGTCACATATAAATAAAAATTCCCAACTCCAAATAGTTTAATGATCAACTTCTAAACTTTGAGCTGTTAGAATTTCAGATTGCAGCAGTCCTCATAAACTTGAGAGGAGCCAGAATGGAAATTTGTGATGGAGTTATGCAGTTTTCTCACTTTTTATTTTGACGGAGACCAGCTGGACTGGATTTATGAGCTTGCTTAAAACATGAATTACATGAAAGCAAGTGGCACCATTCTGGATTAGCATATATTTCACTTGGATATATGTTGATGTTAAGAAAATGATGTTCTCTCCACAAAATCTTCAACAATGATTAGTATAAATCTTTAGTTAATTGGATTACTAACTTTTAGCTGCTGAAGCGTATTCCGTGAAAGGGATTGCTTGTGAAAAAAGGAAGCTGACAATGCTGTAGTCTAAACTGTACACTACAGAGTGGATCCACAAATAAAATTTAACCAATAGACTTATACAAAATAATACTTCAGAAAATTTGTAATTGAAAGACATGAAATGCATGTTCATTTAAAAAGCAGGAATACTTTTGAAAAAATGCAATTTTCTTTTTTTTAAAATGTAATGCTTCTAAAGATAACTCTAAGTTATACATGGTCCAGGAAAGCATCACAGGACCAAAAGGACACAGCTGTTTGGTTTCTTTTTGCGATTATGTCAGTGAGAGTATGGTGAAGTGATCAGAAATTAAGTCTAGCATAAAATATCTATCAATAGGAGGAGTGAGGCCAGCAGAGAATCTCCTGAATTCAGGATTTCCATGATTTTTGATCCATCAAACCAGCAGATACACTTGATAAGAATGATCATACTTGTCAAGCCAGAGACTATTAAAAAGAGTTTATCACAGACTTCCTACAGTGTGGAGACAGGCCTTTCAACCCAACAAGTCCACATCAATCCTCAGAGCATCCCACCTAGAACCATCCCCCTAATCTACACATCCCTGAATGCTATGGGCAATTTAGCATTGCCAATCCACCTAGCCTGCACATCTTTGGACTGTGGGAGGAAACCCGGAGCACCCAGAGGAAATCCACACGGGCACAGGGAGAATGTGCAAACTCCACACAGACAGTTGCCTGAGGGTGAAATTGAACCCGGGTTCCTGGCACTGTGAGGTAGCAGTGCTAACCACTGAGCCACCAAGTTTTTGTGCAAGGTAGGAATGAGGCATAGACAGGAAAGTGAATGTTCTACTAAAAAGTTTTTGTTTAGTGCAGATCTTGCTAAAGAAGGATCTGGTCCATGTGTTCAGTGTAAGGACTTTATTCATCTGAAAAAAGATAGTTTTGATTTAATAATGATCTGATTTTTAGTTTAAAGTGAAGGGCATTCTAAACATCTAAAAATTTTGGGTGGCATTGCAACAATTGAACACTATTATTCCATGATGGGAAGTTATTGGTGCAACTCTGCCCGCAGCATTAATAGATGATAATCAACACTTGTCATTCAATAGTATTACCATTGCTGAACTCTCGCTATCAATGTCCTGGAGTGTTACCATTGACCAGAAACTGAGCTGGATTAGCCATGCAAAGACAACAGCTTTGAACCTGCTCTCCTAGCCAGTAATGCTGTGAGTAACTCTCCTCCTGATTCGTCAAAACCTAGCCACCATCTACAAGGCAAAGAGTGTGATGGGATACTCCCCACTTGACTGGATAGGTGCAGCTCCAACAGCACGCATGAAACTTGACAGCCCTCTTGCTTGACACCACCTCCAGAAACGTACAACCTCCTTGCCACCATCGCTAGTAGCAGCAGTGCATTCCACCTTACAAGATGCACTGCAAGAATTCATCAAGTTTCTATAGACAGCACCTCCAAACCTGTGTCCACTTCCATCAAGAAGGACCAAGGTGTGGAATGAGCCTCCAGAGGAAGTGGTGGATGTGACATTCGCTCAAGTTCATAGGAATGTGGGCCAAGTGCAGGAAGGCGGGACTAATTTGGGATTATGGTCAGCGTAGATTGGTTGGTCTGAGGGGTCTGTTTCTGTACTATATGACTCTGCCTGTAAAGGCTGCAGATACATGGGACCACCTGCAAGTATCCCTCCAAGCCACTTATCATCCTGACTAGGAAATATATTGCCATTCCTTCAGTGTCACTGGGTCAAAATCCTGGAATCCTCTCCCTAGGTAAATTGTGGGTCTATTTACACAAAATGGAATGCAACAGTTCAAGAGGCAGTTCACCAGTACCTTCTTGAGCAAGTTGAGCCACCAGCGATGCCCACGTTCTGTGAATGAATAAGAAAAACTGTAACTATGGACTGTCTATCGTAGCATCCGCATCCTTCTTTCAACCTTATAAATATTTACCTCTAATAATGAAAAAAATGTGAAAAATAGTGCTGTTACCAGCCTACGAAATAAACTCTTTAGGTAAATATTA
>NC_063341.1:45674580-45699580 GCF_021869965.1 Rhincodon typus
TCAACACTTCCAATGGATATTTAGTGGTGTTGGAAATTGTAGAAATCTTTGCAGTGTGATGGATGGCAAGGAGACAATTGTAGAAGTCCTCTGGAATCCTGAGCTAAAATGGGCTAAATGTTCTTCTCATCTGTATCAGTGATCATTATTAAATTGGGCACTGGCAAATTCAGTGACCATTTAAAATGAAAGTAGACCTAATTCTGAATGTAATTTTGACTTTTTCCTTTTACTATAACTGTCAGTAAAGTTATCTCTGAAACAAACTTTAAGATGTCTGGAATTAAAATATTCTGTTATTCTTGTGATTTAAGATCAAGCTTCTAAGTGCATGTTAAGAATTTATTCAGCGTGATTACGTTTTTGTTAAAGTTATCATTTGAAACAGTGAAGTACAGTAGAATGATCTACTATCTGTAAGGTATACTTCAGGACTGTAATGGGGTACTCTCAGTTGCCTGGCTGGATGCAGGTTCAACCATACTAAAACATCTGGACAATATCCAGCCTACTTGATTGTAATCTATCCACCACTTTCGGTGTAGCAATGTGTACCATCTACAAGATGCACTGCAATAACATGACAAGGTTCCTTCAACAGCTCCTTACAAACCAGCGACCTCCATCATCTTGAAGGACAAGAGCAGTAGATATGTGGGAACACCACCGCCTGTGAGTTCTTATCCAAGCCACACACCAACCTCACTTGGAACTACATAACTTTTCCTTTGCTGTCTCTGGATCAAAATCCTGGAATTCATTCTCTAACATCAGTGTGGGTAACCTTACACTAAAGGGATTGCAATGGTTCAAGAAGCAGCTCATCATCGCCTTCTCAAGGGCAATTAGGGAAGGGCAATAAGCCTTGCTTAACCAGTGGGACCACATCCTATGAATGAATTTTTAAAAAGCCACAGTTCTTGGTCTTCATTTTTTGATAGAATTTTCCATGATAATATGACCTAATTGAAAAAGGTTGGAAACCACAGATTGCACACCCCTGTTTTAGACATACAAATTAAAAATGAATTGCAAACATTAATCCCTCATGAGATATTCTGGCATTTACTTATTAAAAAAAAACGTTGAAGCCCAATTTACAAAACTTGATGCTCTGGGAAGATCTCCAGCTCAGATCACAGAGATATTCAAAGAATGTGGTCACTAAGTGACTACTGTTATTTTTCCTTCATCACTTCATGTGTTTCATATTAAGATCAAGTTAACAGTCATTAATCTATCTCATTTTATAGGGATGTTTGCACTGTAACCCTTCAGTGTTTATCAAACTCTAAATTGTAATTGTTCATGAAGTTTACACTGAATGGAATGGTGTGAAATTCTTCAGCTATACTGCTGGCATGCATGTAAACCTGAAATATTTTGCACAGATGGTTTAAGGTAAATTCTACCTTTGCAATTTGTTCTCAGTTAGTTCCGAGAAAAATAAAGACATTTATTTCGTACATTTATGGTACTTTTGAAGTGTTATGACTGTTGTAAAACAGATAAAGCTCATCTCTGGATAATAGAAGCAATATAATTTGTAAAAATATTCTCTCTTTTATGTTGTCCATGCCTTCTTAGAATGTGGCAATGACTTCTCTAGATATATCCAACATGACAACCTTTACAAATGTATTGATGACATGATTATACAATTCACAATTCTTACCCTTACATACTCCAGTCCAATTTGAACATTTATAGGTACAGATAAAAACTATGATTTTTACAAACTTCTCTTACATTGAGTTAAGTAGCTATTTGAATTTATACATTACTTTTAATGTAGTTCAACATCCCAAAGTGTTTCACATATGTGTAATCAGATAACATCTGATAGTCAAAAAGGAGCTATTAGGGTAGGTTTAGATAGAAAAGCTTGATCAAGTGGTTGGTTTTAAGGACCATTTCCAAAGGTCAGTGAATCGTTTAATATTGCTGAAGTTAGCTAAATGATTTATTACTTGTTCCTGCCCTTCCCTTCTCCCTTTACATTATCACACAGCCGCCAATATACTTTTAGCACTTTCAGTGTAATGAAAACAGAACACTATTACTGCTTATGATGTAGCAGACAGCCAAAACTACAGACTATTTTCTCAGGCTGTTTCAAAAAGAACAGCCCTGCTGCTGGCAAATAGGAATGATATTGCTGCTGATTATCAGCACAGACAACCCATCCAGATCAAGAATCTGGTTGACCATTCGCTTGTCTGCACGAACCTTCATGAACAGTACTGTCTTGCTGTCCTTCCACCCCACCCCCACTATGGAAGGTTTGGCAGCGATACATGAAAGTCACAATTCAGGATCTTAAAACAGTAGCATGTGTCCAATTTTTTTCTCCATCAGGATCATGGAAGCTGCTTACAATGTAAAGATGTGTTTTCTTTACAAGTGAAAAACGGCTTTATTCTGCATTTTGTCTACTTATAAAAGTCCAAAAGCTGAATTTCCTTTCATTTACTCCACTCCAGGTCAAGATGCCCTAATTGTTGATTTAGAGCTATAGAAAATAATTGATATTTCAGATAGTGGCCTCTCATCCATCTCCAATTTATTACACATGAATTCCATTTTACAAGTTAAGATTACAAATATCACCTAACATCCAGAATTTCTTGGATGGTTGATTCTGCTGCATCTTAAAATCCACTCTCAATGTCATACACCACCTCAAAATACTCTGTCTTCAGTTGCATTGACTCACTGTAACTCAAAGTTGTTCTGCTCCGCAGTTTCACTTCAATCCTTGCCTCATTTGGCACAATAATAACAATCCTCTCTGAGATTTTTCAGGTTTGGAGAATTACAAGCTTCAACAATTTATAGGTACCAATAACCTTCTGGATCCTTCGTCCCTTTACCAGCCTTGTCCTTCATCTCTTCTTCAAATTTCACTTCTTGCTGTGTGCTCATAATAGCCAATGACCTACTCCTCTTTCACTCTGTGTGGCTTGTCCTTAGCAATAGCATCAGCTTCAGTTCCCTGTTTCCACACCTCTCAATGAATTTCTCCCTGTAGCTCAAACGCTACAACCCTGGCAACATCCTTGTAAATGTTTTCTGAACCTTTTCAAGTTTCCCAACATTTTTTGTATAGCAGGGAGACCAGAATTGAACTCAGTATTCCAAGAGTGGCCTAACCTACAATGTCCTTGCCTTTATTGGTCAGTGCATTGAGTTTCGGAGTTGGGAGGTCATGTTGTGGCTGTACAGGACATTGGTTAGGCCTATGCTCAATGCACTGACCAATAAAGGCAAGCAGACCAAATGCCTTCTTCACCACTATGACTACCTGTGACCCTACTTTCAAAGAACTACTAACCTGCACCCCAAGGTCTCTTTGTTCAGCAACACTCCCCAGGACCTTACTATTAAGTGTATAAGTTCTGCCCTGATTTGCCTTACCAAAATGTATCATTTATCTAAATTAAACTCCATCTGCTACTTCTCAGCCCATTTGCCCATCTGATTAAGTTCGGTTGCACTCTGAGATAACCTTCTTCGCTGTCCACGAGACCACCAATTTTGGTGTCATCTGCATTAGAAATCATAGTATGATTAAGCACAGTGGACAGATTTATGAAAAGGAAATCTTATTTCACAAATCTGTTAGGGCTTATTCTGAGAAATTAAGTTAAGAGTAAATGAAACCAGTAGATGCTAGTATATTTGAATTTTTAAAAGCATTTGACAGGTTAGCACACAATAAGTTATTACATAAAATTAAGGTCCATGGGATAGTGGGTTGCATATTAGCTAGCATTGGTTAATGGACAGAAACAGAGTAGGAATTAATGGCATATTTTCCGGCAGCCTGCAACTAGCAGAAAACTGCAATATTTTCAGTCTTCTCCCTCAGCCTGGTTTCATCCCTCTGGTCTTGTATCCTTCCTTAATCTTCATTGTGAACTGTGTGTGTGACATTGGCCATCTCAATTTCTCTACTCTCAGAACTTGCAGCACTCCATTCTCTCAGGTCTAAAGCTAACATCATCACAAGAAATGATGAAAGCATCTGCAGAATTCTTCCTGTGTACTAAAAACTGGAAAATTCCAATGTATTACTTTCAATGATATAAAGGGACTAGCAAGGTGACAAAGGAATTCTGGAAATACCACTATTAGGTTTCTGAGATCATAGAGTCATACAACACAGAAACAGACCCTTCAGTCCATGCTAACTAGGTTTCCAAAACGAAACTAGTTCAATTTGCCTACATTTGAGCCATATCCCTCTAAACATCACTATTCATGTACCTGTCTAAATGCCTTTAAATACTGACATGAAATATTCACTTGGTACTTCACCTATCTTCTGTGGTTCTATACATAAATGGCCTCATTGATCTTTAAGGAGCATTATTCTCTTCCTAGTTGCTCTTTTGCCCTTAATGTGCTTGTAGAATCTCTTTGGTTTCTCCTGAACCTTATCTGCGATAGCTATCTCTGAAATGACTCCACATAGGCCAGTATTCCTTCACCAATTCATCCTTTGTTTACACGTGGTGAGTCCTTGACATTGATCCAGCTTCCTCAGAGCCAGCTGTCAGCATGAACTGGATGTCTGACACTCCTGTTCATATTTGTCAGCCAGGACTCCCTGATTGGACCAGATTAACAGCCCCAATCAGGAAACTCATATTCTATGAGGTCTGTCTGGCTGACCTCTTTATAATCATTACAATTAGCTGACCTCTTTATAATCATTACAATTATGTTTTTGGGGAAATATGCAGCCATGGTGCGGGATCGCTAGATAAAGGCCCCTTTACCCAAAGGATGTTCTTGGTAATTTAGAAATGCTGCTTTAAGTTTGTGAAGAGTGTAATGATACCCTGGCTGAGCAAAGTTGAACAGAGAGAGGTGTGCAGTATGTTACATTTCCTGACCTACTTCTTGGGGCACTGTTTGGGGTGAATTAGTGGCAGGAATCTGTTTGTCCAGCTTTCAATACCCCTTGTAGGGTCTGAAGTTCTGAATGAATTAAATTGTCTACTCTCCATCTCTGGCATTGTGCCATCCTCTGGTGCCCTTTGGGCACAGATGGCATCTGAATGTTTATAGTTCCATCCAAAGACAATAAAAAACATTGGTCAGACTTCTAGTGCAGTCATTTGAGAGCAATGAAAATGAAAAGTACTGTTCCTGCCTTACTTTCTTGTCTGCCTATTTTCTGTTGAAAAACATAAGCTGAACAGTGCAATTAAAAAGGCTGCAGTGAAGTTGTTTGTTAGGTTCTGCTGCGGGTGCCAGGTTTACATCAGCATTTGTGCAAGCGGATATGGAGAAGAGCAAACCTTGGATGCTCGAGGCCAGTAACTAATATGGCGTTCTTTTAAAGGTGCACCAGTGGGTTAAATCACATTGAGAAAATTCTGGATCTTTGTTATTGTAACATTGAGCGTGTAACAAAATTAAAAAAAAAATCTGCTGTCAGTTCATCTCTCATCCAGATGCTTTTGGAATGGGAATTGACTATCGCTGAAATAATCGTCTGCCGATAGGAAATAATATGGGAGTTTAAACATAAAGGCATACTGTCAGGGAATTAGGATGATTCCAGGAAAGCATATACCAACTGAGCTTGCTGTAGTCTGAAACCTAATATCGCTTGTTTGCTGAAGGTCACACAGTAGCAGGTGCGAAACCTGAGGAAGTGGAGAATACCTTTTGATGTCTGCTTTAATGTGGGAGCCTTAGCAGCAGCCTCAAACAATGATGAGATAATTTCACCATTAGTTTCATTTTGTACTTTTTGCTAATTATTGTGGTTACATGTGAAGTGCCACTTTTCTAGCAACTTTAGAGTGCTCCTCTAAGAGAAATATTCATCGACCACCATTTCACCTGTTTGGAATAATCAGGACCTCTGATTAATATAGCAGCTGTCTAAACAGTCTGTTTAAAATCTGCATGTGTCCTTTCTCATATGTCTTCCACAGAGCTAAAATCATTTATACATATGCCAGTTGTAAATTTTATACTATGCTTGATCTATCTGAAAGGCATTTCAATTATCTCATTGGAATACAGGCATTCTATGTGTGGGAGCTGGACAGGTTTAGTGTGGGTGAGTGGAAACAAAGTTACTCTTGTCTAACTTGGTCAGTCCAATCTTGCTGAAATGAACCAGCGGTATAACTGGGGCGTGTGTTGTGCTGAGTTGAATGAGCTGGATGTACAGGCTAAATCAGGTAGCATCGTCAGATTGGGTCACACCTAGACATGCAGGGAAATGGGATCAGCCACTGGTGGGTCATTTCTCAGCTCTGTTTTATCTACTAGCCTGCCTGGTATCTGCTGGCCAAGGGTGGGTTGAAAAGTCTCCCCACTACTTTTGTTTCAAACTGTAAATGTATGTGTAACTAATGACCTGTGGGGTCAAATTGGAGCCAGGATCTGGATCTCTGAAGATAAGAGTTGTTTATTTGAGGATAACAAGGTTCCTCACGCATCTTTGTGTGGGGTTGTGCAGGGCATGTGTAGTCTAGCAGACCATACCTTGCCATGCCATGTTGACTGGCTGCTGCCGCTGTTTTCAGAGTCCTTTGTAAAGGATGCTGCAGATCCATATATTCCTTCAGGCCTCTACCCTTCACTCTCTGAATTATTGTATCAGGATTTTATAGTTGGGCATGATTCCAATTTTCTAGGCCACTGTCTTTATTCTGTTGAGGCTTATCCATGATTTAAAAACAGCTACTATTGTCATGTCACATAAAAGCAATACGATTATCTTATGTGATGTAATGTGTTCTGACTTAAACTGCATCAACATGTTCAAGTGCTTTCCAAACAAATTAGAATAATATACCAAACACATTTCAATGCAGACTGCATTATTTTGCTTTAAAATATTTTAATATATTCTCTGAGTCATTCTTATCCTGGTCCCCAGTGCAGCAAAAGTCTCACACTTCAATAATAAAAGTACTCTCTTTGTAGAAAGTAAAATAGGAAAATTAGTCTTTCTTGCATCCTTTCTTCAGGCATAAAATACACAAAAATGAACCATTTTTGGGGCACAATATCATTCACCCCAAGGGCTTCTGAGAGATGTCTGACCAAACATTGGACTGGGTAACTTTTCAGGCATTCAATGCTCCTGCCTAAAACAGGCTTTAGGTGCTTCACTGGCATATACAAGGAGCCTAACCATCCTTCTTTGGTATTTCAAGCTATTAATTGGACTGTTTTACAGGAAGAAGTATTTTTTGAGATGTGAATGCAGTTTGACCATCAGTTGCCTCTGAAAGAGTCAGCAGTTGACAAAGCAGGCAGCAGAAAATTGCATGCTTGTCTTTTATGGGATGTGGCACAGCAGCATTTATTTCCCATCCTTATTTGTCCTTGAAGTTGTCATCTCAGAGGGCAGTTAAGAATTGGAATCAAGAATTAGAGTCTGGAATTACACATAGGCCAGACCAGGTAAGAATGGCAGATTTCATTCCATAAAGGACATTATTTAACCAAAGGTATTTTTATAACAGTCATTGATAGTAGTCATGGCAGCTTTATTATTCTTACTATTACCGTTGACAGTAGTTTTATATTCCAGAATGATCAATTGAATTTAAATTCCACGAGCTTTCATGTGGGATTGAATTCATGTTCCTGGAGTTGGCCTCTGGATACTAGTCCAGGAAGATTATCACTCTGTCATCTTCTTCCCCCGAGTGAGTTCTCTGTGAAGGCTCGATATGAACTAACATACATCCTGAAGATTTCGATGAGCTCTAAGCATCAGTTTCCTTGTGACCCTCAGCACTCCAGTTTTGAAGTAACTTTGGCCTGGATATCTAGCAAAGCTGACCACTGATCCAATCTGATATCAGACAGCTGCATTTTTGGCAGATTTGGGCCCTGTCGAGTCCTAGATGCCTTCATGTCTGGTATTTTATTTTGAAACGTCTATAAAAACCACAACTATTTATCTTCTTTGGCACTGGGGAGAAACCACAGACCCCAACAAGCTTGATGTATAAGGTTCCTGTCCTGAATGATGAGTTCCTGGCCTGTACTGGGATCACATTTATATCTAGACCCTGATCTATTAACAACCAATACAATCTGTTATTCATATAGTGATCATGAGCTACGTGGCTGGCACCTCGCTGGCTTATAATGAGCAGGAAGCACAGGGAATTGACACAAAGGATACCTCTCCTGCTGGAGCTTGCAGTATTTATTCTATTTTTATCACTTATTGTCGACAATTATTTTGTTTTATTATTTGAAATGCACATGTAGCCTGTCCATGTTACTATCTATCATACTTATGAGGCATTATTCTCTTGATCTTCATCCTTGTTCTTGTAAATATTTCTTTTTCCTTCCTCACATTCATCTGGAATGCAGAGGAAGTTCACAAGGGCTATGATTGATTTGATTTATTATTGTCACATGTACCGAGATACAGTGAAAAGTACTGTTTTGAATGCTATCCAGACAAATCATACCTTACATAAGTACATCAGGGTAATAGAACAGAATACAGAATGTAGTGTTACAGAGAAGGCACAGAGAAAAATCAACTCTAATATATGAAACAACAGGAAAGTAGCTGTTCTTGAATCTGTTGGTACATGTCTCTCCCTTCCCATCTTGTCAGATATAATCACCCACTGGACTTGTACCCAAGCTCCAGCAGATCTCTAATCTCTACTCAGCTGGTTTGACTGAAGCAGGGTGTTGTTTATTGATGAACAGTAAGGTGTAAACTTAGGAAACAATGTTGTGAAGCAAAATTTCATCAAATCAGGAACCTATTTTAGGTGGGGGACTGGCATTGCTAATCAGGGATAGTATCACAGCTGCAGAAAGGGAGGTTGTTGAGGAAGTATTGTCTACTGAGTCAGTATGGGTGGGATTCAGAAACTGGAAAGGAGCAGTCACTTTATTGGGAGTTTTCTATAGACCCCTCAATAGCAACAGAGACATTGAGGAACAGATTGAGAGGCAGATTTTGGAAAGGTGCAGAAGTAATAGGGTTGTTATCATGAGTGACTTCAACTTCCCTAGTATCGACTGGAACCTCCTCAGTGCAAATAGTTTGGATGGAGCAGATTTTGTCAGGTGTGTCCAGGAAGGATTTCTGACTCAATATGTAGATAGGCCAGCTAGAGGGGAGGCCATATTGGATTTGTTGCTTAGGCCACGTGTCAGATCTCTCAGTGGGAGAGCATTTTGGTGATAGCGATCACACCTCCCTGACCTTTACTATAGTCATGGGGAAGGACAGGAGCAGACGGTATGGGAAAGTATTTAATTGGGGGAGAGAGAATTACAATGATATTAGGCAGGAACTGTGGAGCATAAATTGGGAACAGATGTTCTCAGGGAAATGCACGACAGAAATGTGGAGGTTGTTTAGGGAGCACTTGCTATAAGTGCTGGGTAGGCTTGTCCCCATGAGGCAAGGAAGAGATGGTAAGGTGAAGGAACCTTGGATGACAAGACGCATGTGGAACATGAGTCAAGAGGAAGAAGGAAGCTTACTTAAGGTTGGGGAAGCAAGGATTGGACAGGGCTCTGGAGGGTTACAAGATAGCCAGGAAGGAACTAAAGAATGGACTTAGGAGAGCTAGAAGGGGGCATGAAAATGCTTTGGCGGGTAGGATTAAGGAAAACCCCAAGGTGTTCTATACTTACGTGAGGAACAAGAGGATGGCCAGAGTGAGGGTAGGGCCAATCAGGGATAGTGGAGGGAACTTGTGTGCAGAGTCAGAGGAAGTAGGGGAGTTCCTTAATGAATGCTTTTCTTCAGTATTCACCAGTGAAAGGGACCTTGCTGTTTGTGAGGACAGTGTGAAATAGGCTGATATGCTCAAACAGGAAGGAAGATGTGCTAGAAATTTTGAAAAACATGAGGATAAATAAGTCCCTTGGGGCAGATGGGATATACTCAAGGTTACTACGGGAAGCGAGGGAAGAGATTGCTGCCCCTTTGGCGATGATCTCTGCATCTTCACTGTCCACTAGAGTAGTACCAGATGATTGGAGGGTGGCAAATGTCATTCCCTTGTTCAAGAAAGGGAATAGGGATAATCCTGGAAATTACAGACCAGTCAGTCTTACTTCTATGGTGGGCAAATTATTGGAGATGATTCTGAGAGATAGTATTTATGATTATTTGGAAAAGCACAGTTTGATTAGAAATAGTCAGCATGGCTTTGAGAGGGGCAGGTCATGGCTCACAAGCCTTATTGAATTCTTTGAGAATGTGACAAAACACATTGATGAAGGTAGAGCAGTCGATGTGGTGTATATGGATTTTAGCAAAGCATTTGATAAGGTTCCCGATGGTAGGCTCATTCGGAAAATAAAGAGGCATGGGATTCAGGGAAATTTGGCTGTCTGGATACAGAACTGGCTGTCCAATAGAAGACAGAGGGTGGTAGTAGATGGAAAGTATTCAGCGTGGAGCTCGATGACCAGTGGTGTTCCACAGGAATCTGTTCTGGGACCTCTACTCTTTGTGATCTTTATAGATGACTTGGATGAGGAAGTGGAAGGGTGGGATAATAAGTTTGCCGATGACACGAAGGTTGCTGGAGTTGTGGATAGTGTGGAGGGCTGTTGTAGGTTGCAATGGGATATTGACAGGATGCAGAGCTGGGCAAAGAAGTGACAGATGGAATTCAACCCAGAAAAGTGTGAGGTGATTCATTTTGGAAGGTCGAATTTGAATGCAGAATACAGGTTTAATGGCAGGATACTTGGCAGTGAGGAGGAACAGAGGGATCTTGGGGTCCATGTCCATAGATCCCTTCAAGTTGCCACGCAAGTTGATAGGGTTGTTAAGAAGGCGTGTGGTGTGTTGGCTTTCATTGGCAGAGGGATTGAGTTTAAGAGCTGTGAGGTTATGCTGCAGCTCTATAAAACCCTGGTTAGACCACACTTGGAATATTGTGAGATAACAAGGTGTAGAGCTGGATGAACACAGCAAGCCAAGCAGCATCAGAGGAGCAGGAAGGCTGACGTTTCGGGCCTAGACCCTTCTTCAGAAATGGGGGAAGGGAAGGGGGTTCTGAAATAAATAGGGAGAGAGGGGGAGGTGGATAGAAGAGAAGATAGGTGGAGAGGAGACAGACAGGTCAAAGAGGCAGGGATGGAGCTAGTAAAGGTGAGTGTAGGTGGGGGGTTAGGGAGGGGATAGGTCAGTCCAGGGAGGATGGACAGGTCAAGGGGGCGGGATGAGGTTAGTAGGTAGGAGATGGGAGTGGGGCTTGTAGTGGGAGGAGGGGATAGGTGGGAGGAAGAACAGGTTAGGGAGGCGGGGACAAGCTGGGCTGGTTTTGGGATGCGGTAGGGGGAGGGGAGACTTTGAAGCTTGTGAAGTCCACATTGATACCATTGGGCTGCAGGGTTCTCAAACGGAATATGAGTTGCTGTTCCTCAACCTTCGGGTGGCATCGTTGTGGCACTGCAGGAGGCCCAGGATTGACATGTCGTCTGAGGAATGGGAGGGGGAGTTGAAATGGTTCGTGACTGGGAGGTGCAGTTGTTTAGTGCGAACCGAATGTAGGTGTTCTGCAAAGCGGTCCCCAAGCCTCTGCTTGGTTGCGCCGATGTAGAGGAGGCCACATCAGGAACAACGGTTGGAGTATACCGCATTAGCAGACATGCAGGTGAACATCTGCTTGATGTGGAAAGTCTTCTTGGGGCCTGGGATGGGGGTGAGGCGGGAGGTGTAGGGGCAGGTGTAGCACTTCCTGCGGTTGCAGGGAAAAGTGCCAAGTGTGGTGGGGCTGGAGGGGAGTGTGGAGCGGACAAGGGAGTCCTGGAGAGAGTGGTCCCTCTGGAAAGCAGATAAGGGTGGGGAGGGAAAAATGTCTTTGGTGGTAGGATCGGATTGCAGATGGCAGAAGTGTCGGAGGATGATGTGTTGGATCTGAAGGTTGGTGGGGTGGTACGTGAGGACGAGGGGGATTCTGTTTTGGTTGTTATTGCGGGGAGGGGGTGTGAGGGATGAGTTGCGGGAAATGCGGGAGACACGGTCGAGGGCGTTCTCGACCACTGAGGAGGGGGAGGTTGCAGTCCTTGAAAAACGAGGACATCTGAGATGTATGGGAGTGGAATGCATCATCCTGGGAGCAGATGCGGCGGAGGTGAAGGAATTGGGAATAGGGGATGGCATTTTTGCAGGAAGGTGGGTGGGAGGAGGTGTATTCTAGGTAGCTGTGGGAGTCGGTGGGCTTGAAATGGATATCAGTTTCTAGGTGGTTGCCAGAGCTGGAAACAGAGAGGTCCAGGAAGGAGAGAGAGGTATTAGAGATGGTCCAGGTGAACTTAAGGTTGGGGTGGAAGGTGTCGGTGAAATGGATGAACTTTTCGAGCTCCTCGTGGGAGCACGAGGCGGTGCTGATACAGTCATCAATGTAACGGTGGAAGAGGTGGGGTTTAGGGCCAGTGTAGCTACGGAAGAGGGATTGTTCCACGTAACCTACAAAGAGACAGGCATAGCTTGGGGCCATGCGGGTACCCATGGCCACCCCCTTTGTCTGTAGGAAATGGGAAGAATTGAAAGAGAGGTTGTTGAGGGTGAGGATGAGTTCGGCTAAGCGGATGAGGGTGTCAGTGGAGGGGGACTGGTCGGGCCTGCGGGACAGGAAGAAGCGGAGGGCCTTTAGGCCATCTGTATGGGGAATGCAGGTGTATAGGGACTGGACGTCCATGGTAAAGATGAGGTGTTGGGGACCTAGGAATTGGAAGTTCTGGAGGAGGTGGAGCGCGTGGGTGGTGTCACGGACATAGGTAGGGAGTTCCTGGACCAAGGGGGAGAAAATGGATTCGAGATAGGTGGAGATAAGTTCGGTGGGGCAGGAGCAGGCGGAGACAATGGGTCGACCAGGGCAGTCAGGTTTGTGGATTTTGGGAAGGAGATAGAAGCGGGTGGTGCACGGTTGGGGAACGATGAGGTTGGAGGCTGTGGGTGGGAGGTCACCTGAGGTCATAAGGTTGTGGATGGTTTGGGAGGAGGTGTCCCAGAGTTGGCGCCTGGCCTCGGCAATGTAGAGGTCAGTGCGCCATACTACAACTGTGACTGTGTTGTGGAATGTGCTGCTGGCAGTGGTAGTGGAGTCAGACACACTAGAGATATTTAAGCGACTCTTGGATAGGCACATGGGTGTTAGTTAAATGAAGTGTATACAGGTTAGTTTGATCTTAGAGTAAGATAATAGGTTGGCACAATAACATGGGCTGAAGGCCCTGTACTGTGCTGTACTGTTTTATGTTCTATGTTCTATTAGTCACCAATTTAATTTGTAGATGGCACAGAATTAAGCTGAAAATGCCAGCCCTATATTTATTTTAAAGCATTTTTTTCTGTTCTGTTTGAGTTTTTCCAAAATTGATAATGCAAGGTGTTGTAATGAAGTGCAAATGAATGCACAGGAACAGGATGCCTAAGTAATTACATTTTAAAGAAATGTGAAGATAAGCAAATCTGACTTTTGCAAGAATACACCAGAATTGCAAACGTAGATTTCCGCAAACCAGTAGAAACATAAGAAGGTAGCAGCCATCAAGCCCTTTACACCACATTATTATACCAACATGCCATTACATTTTGAATGACCTGTAATGTGAACTTGGCACCAGCTGGCTTTTGGATGGAACTATATTTTTACTCCACAAATTTCTCCAAATGTTTTCCACTTCTTTCTGAGTAACTGAAATATCTAATGTCAAATTAAAGGCTTAATTAACATTTCTTTAAAAGTAGTAAAATAACAGTATTTGATTCCACCATATTACTTAATTATGTCCATTGAATTGATGTCCGTTTCCTTTGAATTAGTAAGAAGAGTTGAAAAAAGTATGGTGTGGTAGATGTTGTATATATGGACTTGCAAAAGGCATTTGATAATAGGACCATAAGAAATAGGAACAGGAATAAGCCATTCAGCTCCTCAAGTCTGTTCCACCATTCAATTGTATTATGGCTGATCTGACATTCCTCAAGTCTACTGAATTTCCCTGTAACCCTTGATTCCCCTTGTTATTGACCAGACCGGACTCCCCCTCAAAATATTTTAAGAAGTTGGCCTAGACCCTAACATTTTCTTATTTTAAAATCAAATGTAAAGTGTCTGTTCCAGATGTAATGTGACAGGTCAAACTACTTGACATTAGGCAAAACACAATTTATTTAAACGCTGTAGTTAAAAATACAACCAAAGAAAGAGGAATTTAGAATAACTTCTGTTGGAAAACCTAACAGCATAATAGATACACCACCTATCACTAATTAACAGTTCTAATATAGTAACATCCCATAAACACACCCTTGGGAAAAAGGAAAATTCAGACACAGATTCTCACATGCAGTTCTCCCATCCAGGAGGAAAAAAATATCAAGAGAAAATTCAGAGAGAGTACCAGCCAGGAGACATTCACTGAAGCTTCCAACTCTGCCGAGACCCCAATAGCTTCTGATGCTACTAAGAAAACCAAAACCCATAAATCCTAATCTGTTTGAACTGACCACACCCATTCAGACTATTTAAAAAAAAAACCCCAAGACCTCCTAAACTGTTGACTGAAGTGGTCTTCAGAGGCCAGCTCTATACATCTCCCTTACAACCACTCTTCAAAACAGAACAGGAGAAAATAACCTCTCAGAATGATAGCATAGTCACACCCTACTGATTAAGAATCGATTTATCTCGGCTTTAATTATGCACAAGGACACTGCCCCCACACCTCTCTGCAGCAGGGAGTTCCAAAGACTCTCAAAACTCTGAGAGAAGGATTTCCTCCTCATCACAATCTTTTTTTAATCCATTTGTGGGATGTAGGTGTCACTGGCTGGCCAACATTTATTGCCCATCCCTAATTGCCCTTGCGTATGTGTTGATGAGCTGCCTTCTTGAATCACTGCAGCCCACGTGCAGTAGGTTGATGCAAAATGCAATTATGGAGGGAATTCTGGGATTTTGACCCAGTGACAGTGAAGGAACAGTGATACATTTCCAAGTCAGGATGATGAGTGGCTTGGAGGGGAACTTGCAGGTGATGTGTTCCCATGTATCTGCTGCCCTTTGTCCTTCTGGATGGAAGTGGTTGTGGGTTTGAAAAGTGTGGTCAAAGGATCCTTGGTAAATTTCTGCAGTACATCTTGTAGATAGTACTTGGTAGAAGTGTACAAAATGATCAGAGGTTATAGATAGAGTGGACAGCCAGAGACTTTTTCCTAGGGTGGAGGTAGCTATTACGAGGGGGCATAGTTTTAAAGTGAGTGGAGGTAGATACAGGGGAGACGTCAGAGGTAGGCTCTTTACTCAGAGAGTGGTCTGGACATGGAATGTATTGCCGGAGAGGGTAGTGGAGTCGGCCTCATTAGGGGCATTTAAGTAGCCATTAGATAGGCATATGGATGATAGTATAAGGTAAGGGTGGAGGTTAGATAGACCTTAGGATTAGTGTAAAAGTTAGGCACAACATCGTGGGCAAAAGGGCCTGTACTGTGCTGTACTGTTCTATGTTCTATGTTTTATGTTCTAGTACACACTGCTGCTACTGAGTGTTGAGGGGAGGGAGTGGATGTTTTTGGATGTGGTGCAATCAAATGGGCTATTTTGTTCTGGATGGTGTCAAGCTTCTTGAGCGTTGTCGGAGCTAACCCATCCAGGCCAATGTGGAGAATTCTATGACATTCCCGACTTGAGCCTTGTAGATGATGGGACAGGCTTTGGGGAGTCAGGAAGTGAGTTATTTGCTGCAGTATTCCTAGACTCTGACCTGCCCTTGAAGCCACTGTATTTATGTGGTGAGTCCAGTTCAGTTTCTCATCAATGGTAACCCCGAGGATGTTGTTTGTGGGGGTTCTATGATGGTAACACGATTGTCAAGGGGCGATGATTAGATTGTCGAGAGATAGTCATTGTCTGGCATTTGTATGATGCGAATGTTGCTTGCCACATGTCAGTGCTAGCCTGGATATTGTCTAAACCTTGTTGCATTTGAACATGAACTGCTTCAGTATCTGAGGATCTGTGAATAGTGCTGAACATTATACAATCATCGGCAAACATCTCCACTTCTGAACTTATGATGGATGGAATTGGCGCCCCTTAATTCTGAGACTATGTCCTCTGGTTCTAGACTGTCCCATGAGGGAAAAGATCCTCTCAGCATTTACCCTGTCAAGCCCCTTAAGAATTTCGTAAGTTTGAATGAGATCATCTCTTATTCTTCTAAACTCTAGTGAGTAGAGTTCCAACCTGTTTAGCCTCTGTGTCACATATTTATTTAGAACATTGTAGCACATAGGGTCAGGGGAATGATAAATTTCCGGGTATGTCACTGGCTAAAAAAGCAGAGGGGAGAAAGTGGTGGTGAGCCAATATAACAGTATATGCAGCTTAGGTTCTCCCAAAGATAAGCTTAGGTCCATTGATTTTCTTGTTATATATGAATGACCTTGACTTTGGTGTGTGGAGTACTATGTTGAATTTTGCTGATAAAACATTTTGCTGATGTAAAACTCTTCCACATAATATTAGAAAACAGGATAGAAGCAGATTTCAGGAGGATATAGACACACAGCTGAAATGACCAGACACACAATAATTGCCACTTAATGCTCCTGGTTTACCAGGATGATTCCAGGGATGACAGACTTCAGTTTATTGGGCAGACCAGAGAAGCTGAGGTTATGTTGCTTGGGCAATAAAAGTTAATAGCTAATTAATCAACGTATTTAAAATTATGAAAGGTTTCAATAGAGTAAATAGTGAGAAATTGTGTTCTCTTGTTGCGGGGAGGAGAGCTGGACCTTGATGTCATGACTTGGGGCAGGAGGCTGGGTCCCGGGATTCCCTGTTGGGGTCTGGGGCTCCCCTGACAGAAGTTGTCACCTCGGGAGGGCACTATCACTCTCGAGATGAGAAGAGATACTTTCAGTATGCTGGAGAAACTGGAGAGGCCAAAGGCCTGAAGGATAGGCAGAGAGAGAGAGAAGAGAAGGGAAACAGCAGGAGCAGAAGTTAGAAGCTGGTAATTGACAGTATCACAAATCCCAAGCCGCAAATATGGCAGACTGAAGACATTGAGTAAACAGTGGCATTGGTACAGGTGAACAGCAGTGTGAGGCCTAGTTAAACTGGCTAGATTGCATGCCTATATTCGAGAGGCTACGAGAGGAGAAATAGCTGTTCTGTTTATGGGAGACAAGGTTGTAAGCCCTCACTTAAAGTGGTAGCTGCATTGTGAAAATTACAACTTTAAATGAAATTATTTTAAGTGAATCATCAGTTCCCATTAAAATCAACATGAAACCTGGCATTAGGGTCCTTTGAACATTCCTTGCCCAGAATAAAACAATGTTCAAGTTCAAGTACTGTCCTTTATTGATACTTTGCACTCCTAACTGAAATAATTTGCAAAAGGAAATAAATCTCCAAATATAAAAGAAAACAAATAGGTAGATCAGAACCTTAAAACAAAGAACCACAGACGCTGGAGAAACTCAGCAGGTATGGCAGCATCTGTGGGAAGAAAGCAGATTCTGGTGATACTTCACAGATGGTTGCAGACCTGCTGAGTTTCTCTAGCAATTTTGTTTTACATTTAATCCATTCAGTATGGAAGCAGGCCATTTGGCCCATCAAGCCCACACTGACCCTCCAAAGAGTATCCCACCTGGACATTATGGGCAATTTAGCATGGCCAATCCACCTAACCTGCACATCTTTGGATTGTGGGAGCAAACTCCACACAGAAAGTCACCTGAGGCTGGAATCAAACCAGGGTCCCTAGTTCTGTGAGGCAGCAATGCTACCCACTGAGCCACTGTGTCACCCCAACATCAGAGCCTTTTTCAGCAGAAACTAACTTTAAAACATTAAGTTGAAGTTGTGTACCTTGCTAACTCATACATTCATAAATAAAACAACCTCTAAAATAAATGCATTTTAAAAAATAAGGAAAAATTCAGCGTTAGTACTGTAAATACATGATAAAAATTACTCACCTGGTGAAGCTTTTATTGACCTGGCTCCATCTAGTGGTAAAAGCTGGTCACTGCAGACAAAACCACCTGCATTGACCAATTTCTGTCACTAGGTGGAAAAAAGGACTCCAGAGCAAGAATGGGAGCCAGCAGGGTGGGAACAGGAGCCAAGTGATTTGGAGGTGGGAGGGTAAGAGGGACTGAAGGAAGGGGCAGCAACTGGAGGAAAACCAGGAGGTCTTCTGTAGTGATTGACAACTAATTGTGGGAGTGGAAGGTCTTGAGAGCACGCAGGCCACAGAACAGAATGAACAATGTAAAACTGAAACTGACAACGTTAAATGAGTATATTGTCATTATGAGCGAAGTTAATGTGAAACAACATTTTTGTTTTTGATTCACGGAATATGGGCATTGCTGACTGGGCTGTTTATTACCCCATTCCTAGTTGCAGCTCACCTCCACCTTATCAAGCACAACTAGTGATGGGCAATAAATATTGACCCAGTCAGCAATCCTCACATCCTATGAATGAACTAAATAAAGCATGAACTGGGTCGACTTCAAATGGGGACTTCCTGTAATCTGGTTCACAGGCCAACTGAACCTGTTACCTGGATATTTAAAAATCGGGATTTAAGCTTTTGACAATCTGCTGGCGGGTATGGAATACTGGCTGCGAATATCGATTATATATTGTTTGGTTCTTGGAGTTAAGCTTTTTCATTCATGTTTACGAAGATCAATGCTTGTACATTAAAGAAGCCCTGTTTTACAACAAAGACAGAAATTGCTGGAAAAGCTCAGCAGGTCTGGCAGCATCTGTGAATAGAAATCAGAGTCAATGTTTTGGTTCCAGAGACCCTTCCTCAGAACTGTCTTACAACCTTCTGTCTGCTTGAATCACCTGTTACACACTGGTAACGAAAAGTCTCATCAATTTTAAATAATTAACAAGAAAGCTAGAGAATAGAGCAGAAAGGGTTATTGAGATCCATAATGCATTGTCTGAAAGACAGATTGAAGCAGGTTTTGTAGTAATTTTCAATTGGAAATATTCCTAAAGAGGGCTAGTTTGTACAGTTGTGGAGTGTAGGTTGGATTGGTGGACTCAACTAGACAACTGTTTCAAAGTTACAGACAAACCAAACAGCCAATTGGAATCCCTATGGGCTGTAAGATGTTGTGATTATATGAGGTAATGTCCACTTTTTATGCCTTGATTAAAGTTTTCTTGAAGAACAGCCTTTCACAAAAGGTTGGAATTGATGGGATTGATTTGGAGTGTCTGAATTGCATTGGCAGTGACAACAGGGAGGTTGATTTCAATGGCTGAGTCTCATCAGCATACATCAAAGTGAATTACGATAAAAATACCATCGAAGGGAGAAGGAGCTGCCCAGCTGAAAGACCAAGCATCAGGCGACCAAGACAACAGAGGGAAAGTTAACCAGCAAAATGGTAAGTCTTCAGAGTGAGATTACAGTCAGGGATGGGAGATTGGAGAAGACCAGTCCAGAGCAACACCGCACTTTTCTTGGGGGATTAAAAGCATACCCCTGCTCTTCCTAATACACATAGAAACATAAAAAAAGCAGGAAGAAAATTGTCCTCTAGGCCTCTAGTAGCCTTGTATCTACTTTCTCAAAAGTTTAGCTTTGAGAGGATTTTTAAAGACGATTCCACCACTTCAGGGCAGCTGTCCCTGCCAATAGCTATTATAGATTGAGGTGTGTTGTAGGACAGGGTAGAGGCAATGGGGTGGACAGGCAGTAGGAGATATAACCAGAGGCAGTGAATGGGAAAGACTTGAGTGAATAGAAGAGAGGGTTTGGAAAAAGATCAGTTGAGGACCATTTCATTCCCTTAATGCTCCCCACCCACAGCAATATCACACCCCACACATTCCACCCCCACCAACTGCAATGCCACTATCCACAGTAATACCACCCCCTGACAACAATACCACACCCCACAACTCTCCCACAGCAATTTCCAACCCTCATGCCACACTCCCTCCACAGCCACCACTTGAAAACAAAGAAACAAAAAGTTAAAATTGTGGCATGGACCTGCACAGAGGAAATGCCAGTTTGAACTTTGAGTCTCTTTTGAAGGTCAATCTACCATTTTAATTACCTTTAATTTATGCCTCTTGTATCAACTCTTCAACAGTTACAACTGTTTCTCTTTCTTTATTCTTTAAACTATTCATAATTTAAAAAACTAAGTAATTCCCCCCTTAGCTTCCATAACCTTTAGAGAAGAAACCCAACTTCTTTGCTCTAACTACACAATGGATAGAGCCACATAGGTTGTCATGGAGGGCATGACGGGCCATGGGAATGGTTGGAGGGGCATTTGTTGGTATGGACAATATGAGTGACCCTGGATTGTTGGGTGCTGTGAGATGGCATGGTTTGGTATGCTTAAGGCTCATTGAGAGTGTTGGGGAGAAATGAGGCGATATATGAGGAGTGAAGTCTGGACGACTGTTTTATTAATTCTTTTTGGAGAACTGAGGCAGATGTTTTGCAGAGCTGGCCTCCATACCCTGGACCCCCTGTGGCTGCTTCTGAACACTTCCTGGGGGCAGCAGACATTACTCCCATTTCCACCCACCCCCTTAGAATGATCTCCCGGGATCCTAGCTCCTAGGTTGGGTTTGTAGAGTCAGGTATTATCCCGACTCTACTCTCACAACCCAGGAGTGAAAATTCAGCCCTAAGCATCTATGGCTAGAATGAAGAGAGCAGGAATTATCCCATTGCAAACAACTCATACAATTATTACTATTTTGAAATGTTGACTCAGTTGCCAGTGTATTTGTTGTAATATTTATGCACAGCATGATGTATAAGACCCCAGCTGTACACTATAGGGCCTTCGTGGGTGGTTATAGTGTCAGCTAAGCCAATAACATGAGAGGAGGTTTATCATGGGATGGAAAACGATGATGAGTACATCAAGCTTGGATTGTTCATGTATTTCCCAGTGACTCATTGTAATGTCACTTTAGCGAAACATCCAAACAAATTTAGGGATCTGTGAAAACCCATAGATGGTTGCTCCATATGGCATTCCCAGCAGAAATTAATGCTTACAGATTGTGAAAGTTGGAAAATCATAGAGAAAACAGCTTCTGATCTTACACCAATACATCTTGCTCACTGGATCGTTCAGTCCCTGGTTTCTCAAATTGTTTCTGTGGAAACTTAAATTATGGAATCACTCTGGAAAGGAACTAAATAACAAAGAAAGATAATAAAAACAGGACAAAATAAATGATTTTCAATTCTTTATAGGGAGAACCTTGTAAAACTGTATGTAAGAAATGTACTTTAGCTCCCATGGATATTTATTTTTCCACCTTACTTGGAAGCTGCTGAGATGCCAGACCATGATGACATCATCCAAGGATCCCCTGCTTGTATTCATTTTCTACTCACTCAAGCAAGAGTGAGCCTGGCAGCTCATGATTTTATTTCAGTACCTGTTACTGGGCAGTGAAATCGGTTGATTTTTAGAAGAAAATTAAATGAGATTTCACAAATTTAAATCATGTAAATAGTAAATGGAAATAAGTTGAAGAAAATAATCCAACAGAGGGAATTGATATTATAAATCAGGAGAATGCGGCAAAATAGCCTTTGTTACCTGAGCATTATTTTCTATTCTTTTAGTTGAGATGTAGTTTGCCTACTTAGGTAAAATCACCAGAGGGCTGCTCTCTCAGGCAACAGGTTGCATGTTTAACATGAGGACTACCACATCTCAGGTGAGGGGAGAGATTGAGAAGGCAGGTTGTTCGTGGTGATCTCAGCCAATATGTGAACTGAACCCAAGCTGTTGGCATCTCTCTGCATCAGAGACCAGCCATTCAGCCCACTGAGCTAAGCCAACATGCCATTGTGTTTTTTCCACAAGCACCTGCTATGAACATCCCTGAGCACAGATGCATTCTCCTGTACCATTTCATACGCTTATCTATCCCATTAGGGTGTTTCTGAGCACAAAATGGGCTAATCTCTGGCAGTTTCTCTCCTCACACCATACATTTTAGTTGAAATAAAATAATTCACTATGATTGGCAGCAATTTGTAGTTCCAACAATCCTATTTTATTTCATTGTTTATTACCAGCATGGTTGAAGAAAAAGAAAAACACAAAAATCAGATTAGGTTAGCAACTGAAGCCAGAAGAAATATGGGTTGTGCCAAAGTCCATCATGACACAGTGGTAGAATAGAATAAAGGGATAGTGATTCGAATAAACTGAGAATAGGAGAAAGGTAGAGAAGGAGGGAAATGATATGAAAGAAATGGGCGTCATAGGAGAGGATGAATTCTGTTTATCATGAGTGACAAGTGCCCAGTTCACATTAAACCATCAATATTATCATGAACGATCAACTAGTAGCAAATAAAGTTTCTTAAAATAGTAATGTTTAAGTTGAAACAACAAAAAATAAAGTTTTTTTCTGATGAAGTGTCTAGGCCTGAAACGTCAGCCTTTCTGCTCCTATGATGCTGCTCGGCCTGCTGTGTTCATCCAGCCCTGCACCTTGTTGTCTCGGATTCTCCAGCATCTGCAGTTCCTACTATCTCTGAAAAAGTAAAGTTTGCTTGGTGCTGGCACTATCTGGAAATTAAGTGTTGTACTCAACTTCAACGGACACCATGGACTATTCAACTTAATACATTCCTCACTGAGGAACTGTGAGTATAATCACTGTAAAAGTACTGGAATTGAACGTTTATTGCACGACATGACATGTTGGGATGAAACAAGGAAGCTGAGAATTAGAAGATCATTTTTTCTTATAACTGTGTTTTCTTGGAAGGCATAAATGCAGCATAACCTGTTCGATTGGTTTATTTTGTTGGTGTTGCCCAGTGCTTCAGAGATTCTTGCTGAGGTTCGTGCATGATTTTCAATAATTTTTAGACTGACAGCTTTGTTTAGAAATGTTGGACTTAGCCAAGGAATGAAATATCAGACTAATAGACAGTCAGTGGTTAACCAGCACAGCCGGGATTCCTGGACAGTTCAATGAATGTATGTCAAAGAAATCTCACATGATTAGGAATAAAGTCAAAGATTTTTTGAAGGGTGGCTTTGCAAACAAAACCACAATTCTTTAATGTGTTCAATGTTGGTTAATTTTCCTGGCACAATATCCCAAATCGCTAACTTGTTAAAATCTCCCACCTGTTAATAGTGAGGAGGTGCCCTGAGCAATAAATTGCATTTGATGTCTCATTTGGGAAATTCCAGACAAAGTGCTGGATTTAAGATTTCTTTCTGATCACCATGAAGATCTTAAACAAAATGACCCAGTAATTCCTTGAGTCTCTGCCAGATTTCTTTAACTTTGGCAGAATTTGCTAGAAACAAAACAGGAACACAGTTGATTGAGACTCTGGACTGGATTTTATGCATCAAAATTGACAGCCCACTCACCACTTACAGAAGAATTAACTGGCCAGCCTGGCTGCAACAGTGAGAAATTACGCCATAATATTTGCACCATATTGCAAATAGAGAGGCAAACATAGGTTTTATTCCTTCTTAGAATGACCATTAAATCTCAGGGTTGGCGTTGTTAACAATTGATTCAAACGTTATACTACCCATGTCGTAATAAGATTGACATAGATATATGGGCATGAGTTGGGTGTCAGCCTTTTTTGATGCACTGGTTAAAAGATAGAAACGAAAGAGGGGGATGGTACATTATTTGGGGGATTTTCTGTGTCAACTAGGGGCACTCATTGCCCTACCTGTCAAAAAGATGTTGCTTTTCCCTTGGTCCCTTCCCACCTGGTTGCTAAAATCCATCTTCCCAAAGTCCACATACAACCCATCCATAAATCCCACGAGTCACTTGGGTTCTGGATCTGGCTTTGATCTTTGTGCATCCCACCTCAATGTCAGTGATGAAGTCTGAAGGGACTGGGACTGCTAGAGTTCCTGGCCAATCAAGTTGGCTGACAGCTCTCAAGAGCAGAACTGCTTCCCATTGGGATAAATCCCTGCCCTCCATCTCCTTGTGGCCCTCCCAATGTGTTGTGGCTGCAGGACAGCCTTAATTAGCACTTGATTTGTGACCAACTATTTACTGGGGGGGATGGCAAGATCCTGTAAAATTCAGTCTCATGTCAACTCAGAGATTTTACAGTCATCCTAAGAGGGGTTGAAACCTCTGTTTGCCTTCCATTTGCAAAATATTACAAGTATTATGTTGCAAATTCTTCACAGTGGACAACACTATAATCATCCCAAAGATATTAGATAAGCAACATAGTATTGGAAGGAAAAGTCTTGTAACAATCTCTAAACGAGGAACAAAGTATTTGACAAACTAACGGGACTGAAGACAAACAAATCACAAGGACCCGATGGCCTACATCCAAGGGTTTCAAAGGAAGTAGCTGCAGAGATAGCGGACACATTGACTGAAATAATCCAGAACTCACTGGACTCCAGGAAGGTTTGAGCTGATTGCAAAACCACTAATGTGACCCTCCCTGTTCAAGAGGGCAGAGAGTCAGAAAGCTTGTAACTATAGGCCAGTTAGCCCGACATCTGTTGTTTTTGAAAATGCTGGAGGCTATTATTAAGGAATCAATAGCAGGATATTTAGAAAAGCTTAATACAAACAAGGTCAGCTTGGTTTGGTGACAAGGAAATCATGATTGACGAATTTGCTAGAGTTGTTTGAGGTCATAACAAGCAGAGTTGGTGAAGGGGAACCAGTTGAGGTTATGTGTTTGGATTTCCAAAAGGCATGTGATAAGATGCCACACAAAAGGTTAATGCACAACATAAGAGCCTACAGTATTGAGTGTAATGTACTCACATGAATTAAGGATTGATTAACAGAAGACAGAGAGTTGTGATAATGTGTCTTCTTCAGTTTGGAAAGAAGTAACTCGTGGAGTTCCACAAGAATCAATCCTAGGGCCTCAATTATTTACTATTTCTATTAATGAATTGGAGGAGGAGGCAATGTGTAACATATCCAAA
>NC_063341.1:45700080-45710965 GCF_021869965.1 Rhincodon typus
CTCAACAACTTCTCTTTCAATTCCTCCCACTTCCTACAGACAAAGGGGGTAGCCATGGGTACCCGCATGGGCCCAAGCTACGCCTGCCTCTTTGTAGGTTACGTGGAACAATCCCTCTTCCGTACCTACACCGGCCCTAAACCCCACCTCTTCCTCCGTTACATTGATGACTGTATCGGCGCCGCCTCGTGCTCCCACGAGGAGCTCGAACAGTTCATACACTTCACTAACACCTTCCACCCCAACCTTAAGTTTACCTGGACCATCTCTAACACCTCTCTCCCCTTCCTGGACCTCTCTGTCTCCATATCGGGCAACCACCTAGAAACCGATATTCATTTCAAGCCCACCGACTCCCACAGCTACCTAGAATACTCCTCCTCCCACCCACCTTCCTGCAAAAATGCTATCCCCTATTCCCAATTCCTTCGCCTCCGCCGCATCTGCTCCCAGGATGAGGCATTCCACTCCCGTACATCTCAGTTGTCCTCGTTTTTCAAGGACCGTAACTTCCCCTCCTCGGTGGTCGAGAACGCCCTCAACCGTGTCTCCCACATCTCCCGCACCTCATCCCTCACACCCCGTCCACGCAATAAAAACCAAAAAAGAATCCCCCTCGTCCTCACGTACCACCCCACCAACCTCCGGATCCAACGCATCATCCTCCGACACTTCCGCCATCTGCAATCCGACCCCACCACCAAAGACATCTTTCCCTCCCCACCTTTATCTGCTTTCCGGAGGGACAACTCTCTCCGTGACTCCCTTGTCCGCTCCACACTCCCCTCCAGCTCCACCACACCCGGCACTTTTCCCTGCAACCGCAGGAAGTGCTACACCTGCCCCCATACCTCCTCCCTCACCCCCATCCCAGGCCCCAAGAAGACTTTCCACATCAAGCAGATGTTCACCTGCACATCTGCCAATGTGGTATACTGCATCCGCTGTACCCGGTGTGGCTTCCTCTACATCGGGGAAACCAAGCGGAGACTCGGGGACCGCTTTGCAGAACACCTACGCTCGGTTCGCAATAAACAACTGCACCTCCCAGTCGCGAACCATTTCAACTCCCCCTCCCATTCCTCAGACGACATGTCCATCCTGGGCCTCCTGCAGTGCCACAACGATGCCACCCGAAGGTTGCAGGAACAGCAACTCATATTCCGCTTGGGAACCCTGCAGCCCAATGGTATCAATGTGGATTTCACAAGTTTCAAAATCTCCCCTCCCCCTACCGCATCCCAAAACCAGTCCAGCTCGTCCCTGCCTCCCTAACCTGTTCTTCCTCCCACCTATCCCCTCCTCCCACCTCAAGCCGCACCTCCATCTCCTACCGACCAACCTCATCCCGCCCCCTTGACCTGTCCGTCCTCCCTGGACTGACCTATCCCCTTCCTAACTCCCTACCTACACTCACCTTTCCTGGCTCCATCCCCGCCTCTTCGACCTGTTTGTTTCCTCTCCACCTATCCTCTCCTCTATCCCTCTTCTATCCGCCTCCCACTCTCTCCCTATTTATTTCAAAACCCCCTTCCCCTCCCCCTTTTCTGATGAAGGGTCTAGGCCCGAAATGTCAGCCTCTCTGCTCCTATGATGCTGCTTGGCCTGCGGTGTTCATCCAGCCCTGCACCTTGTTGTCTCGGATTCTCCAGCATCTGCAGTTCCTACTATCTCTGAGTCTGTTCTACATGTTTTTATCCATTCATTGGATGTGGGTGTCAACGGGTCAACAGCAATTATTGCTGTCCCTAGCTACTCCAATCTTTTATTGGATTCAAATTCCACCATCTGCCATCGTGGGAATTTGAACCCAGGTCCCCAGAACATTAGCTGAGTTTCCTGGGTTAATAGTCTTGTGATAATACCATTAGGCCATTGCCTCCCCATTACATGTATGTTTAAATTTCACTGTTAACCACTTTTCAAAAATAATCTCTTAGTCCTCCAATCACATGATATACAATGGTGGTGCCAGAGAATTGCAAATGGTGCATTCTTTGTCAAAAAAGTGTGTAAAGATAAAACCAGCAACTGCGACTATTCTAAACCCATGACCGCAGCCAACTAAAAGGACAAGAACAGCAGATATCATCACCTGCAAGTTCCCCTCCAAGCTGTTCACCATCCTGACTTGGGAATATTTTGCTATTCCTTCAGTGTTGCTGGGTCAAAATGCTAGAATTCCCTCCCTCACAGCATTATGGGTGTATCTACATCAAATGGACTGCAGAGATCCAATACAGCAGCTCACCAACACTTCTGAAGGCCAATGAGAAATGGTTAGTAAATGCTGGCCCATGGCCACATCTCATAAATGAATAGTAAATCTCAGTCTAACCCTCAGTGGTGAGAAATCTTTTAGAAATTAAAATCCAGGACAGAATTAGCAGTCAGTCAATTAGGCAAATTGAGAAAGCCAGCATGAATTTGTTAAAGGTAAATTGGGATTACCTAAACTGAGTGAGTCTTTTAACGACAAAACTAGATGGTTAATATGGTTGATGTGGTGCAGATGGATCCCGAAAACATGCTTGATAAAGTATCACATAATAGTCAAGTCAACAAAGCTGAAGCCCATGGGATAGTAGCAATATGTGTATAGAATTGACTGAGTGATCAGAAATAGAGGATAGTAGTGAATGGTCATTTTTCTCGCTGGTGGAAGGTATAGAGCAGGATTCCCTCTCAATCAGAACTAATACCACTGCTATTTTTGATACATATTAATGATCCAGATTTGGGTGTACAGAGTGCAACTCCAAAATCTTCAGAAGACATAAAAATTACAAGTTTTGAGAACTGAGGGAAGGATGGTGACAGGCCTCAGCAGGTCATAGACAGGCTGGTGGAATAGGCATGCACATTGCAAATGCAGAGACACGTGAAATGATTAATTCTGGCAGGAAGGATAAGGAAAGGGCAGAATAAACTGAAGTATCCAGTTCTGAGGGAGTACATAAACAAAGACAAAGGTGCAGGGAGCGGAGGGTGGTAGGTTGAGGAAGTGTTTAAAAAAAGGCAGGTGTATTTCGGGGCTTTAGATGTGAAGAGCATTGAGTCCAAAAGCAAGGAAGATTTGCTAAAACTAAATGGTTTTCCCCACAACTAATGTCTGTGTCTCCACTGCCTGGATTCAAACCCACTGCCTTTCCCAGAAATGACATCCTGCAAATATCTCCCTGCACTGGGTTTCCTCGTGGGGTGGCAACCGTTGTCCGATGCCTGCAGTGGCCTTGGAGGTACCTGTTTTCTGTAAGTTTGACAACGGAGGTAAAGGTGGGACTGAAATTAGCAGTGATGAAGTCCCATACATATAGGTTACGTATAGGTTCCCTAGCAAAAGATGATTTTGGTTCTGCTTACTTTTTGCCTGCATGTATTCATTCAATATACAATCTGTAGTTCAATATGGGAGGTGGGTTGGTGGCTCAGTTTCAGCAAACAGTTGCAGGGAGGGCAAGTCAGGTTGTGTCTGGAAGGCGGTCGGATGAGGTCCAGTGGCAGAGGGCTCAAGTCAGGCCAGATCAAGTCCAGTGGTCAGGCAGGAGGGGAAAGGGAGTGTTGTATCAGCTCTGGAGGGAGTTGATTAGATGAGGTCTGGTATGGTCCAACAGTGGGAGGAGATGTCAGTTCCTGCAGGGGTGAATATTGAATATTCAACATTCATATATTCATATGTTGAATATATGCTAATCATTAAGTGCAATTTATTCAGTGCATTTCTTAATGCAATAAGCAAAGTCATGTCAACAGCTTCCTTCTATTATAAACAACTACAACTTGAAACCCTACAAAGAAGTTTTACATCAATTATGAACAGAAACAAAACCTCTTTGGAACAAACGTAAATGTTTAATTAGTACGATCATTCTGAAAGTAATGTGACCACTTTAGTGCATTATGTTTAAATTGTTAATTGTTAAATTGTTAATAATACATTTTCTATTAATCTGTTTGTATTACAACCACACTCTCAACAGTCCTTATATAGTATAACTCAAAATGCAGATGCTTTCTGTTAAATTTGATCAATTATCTTTACAGAGCTTAATGAACCTATTATGATTTCATTGAAAACTAATATAAATACTCTGCTGTTCCACACTTGTGTACTGTGAAGAACAAAAACAGCAAGTTCTGCTTCATTATCATTAGAGATTTGTCCTAAAATGTTGCTGTTATTTACGTGTGTTATAAAAGTCAGAAATACCAATAAATAAGTGTAAAATTCAATATAAAATTTAAATATGTCCTGCGCTGGTTAGTTAGTCTCTGTGTTTCTTTTTTTTTAATTTACTCTGAGTGGTTATGGTGCAGTAATTTGATTTGGAGCATTGCATGGGACTATTGGCACACTTGGGTGACATCCTAAATCCATGGAGAATGTGCAATACATTCCCAAATGCCCAGGAGCTTCAAAAGTAGTATGCAGCTGCACATGGAGGAAGTGTACAAGAGCCTCTGTTAGAATAAATGGTCTGTTTGTTCAGCTAGAGTGGGTGTTTGCCATCTGTACAACACAGAGGATTAAGTGTGCTGAGAAAACACACTGACGTTCTCTAATACCATGTTTTGCTTAAAGTTAATTTTACTCTCATAGACTTGTAGATGTTTGCAGCACAGAGGGAGGCCATTTGGCCAATCCTGTCTGTGCCTGTCAACAAAGATCTGACATTTTCTGGCCCGTGGCTCATAGCCCATGGATATGCAGACCAAGAACCCTCTGATTTTCAGTACTTTCCAGGATCCTACCATCAACAGAGTAATCCCTTGCCATGTTAGCCTATCCCACGTGCATTACCTCACACCTGTCCATGTTGAATTCCATTTGCCAATACACTATGCACCCACAGTTTACAGCTCTTTCTCACTAGTTACCAGCTTACCATTTTTCATGTCATTCATGAGCTCTTTAATTATACCCCTGACATTTAAGTTTAAATCATGAATGTAAACCACAAACAGCAAAACCCCTGCACCAACCCCTGCAGAACCCCACTCAAAACAGACTTCCAGTCCCAAAAGCATTTCTCTACCATCATTCTCTGTTTCCTGCCTCTCAGCCAATTTTGAACTCAGCATGCCATATTGCCTTGGATCCCATGGCCTCTTGTTTTCTTGACGAGTCTGCCATGATAGACCTTATCAAAAGCCTTGCTAAAGTCCACCTAGATCACATCAGCAATGTAGTTGACTCTTAACTGCCCTCTGGGCTATTTGGAAAGGGCAATAAATGCTGTCTAACCAGCGACGCCCTCATCCTGTGAATGAATAAAGATAAAAAAATCCAATCAAGTTTGTTAAACACAATCTCCCCATAAAAAAAATCCAAGCTGACTATCCCTGATTTATCCATGTCTGTCCAAGTTCAGGAGTCCTCTCCAAGGAAATACAATGCCATTCCTTCAGTGTCACTCGGTCAATATCCTAGAACTCCCTCCTTAATGTATTATGGGTCGACCCACAACACATGGACTACAACAGCTAAAGAAGGCTGTTTATCACCACCTTCTCAAGTGTAACTGGGGATAGCCAGTAAATACTGGCCCAGTCAGCAATACCCATAGACTATGAATGAATAAAAAAAATCTATTCTGTCCCACAGAATTCTTCTTAATAACTTCCCAATACTGACATTAGACTGATTGCCCTTTAATTTCCTGGTCTATCCCTTCATCCTGTTTTTTAATAATGGGACAACGTTAGCAGTCCTCCAGTACTCTGGCACCTCACTTGTGGCCAGATACAATTGAAAAATTAGTACCAGAACCCTGGATATGTCCTCCTTTGCCTCCCCCTTAAGTCTTGGACACATCTCATAGAGGCCTGCGGATTTATCCACTTTCAAAGTGACTAAATCCACCATTATCTTCTCTCTCTCTCTGTTAATTTCTTCTAATATTTCACAATCCTCCACCCTGATGTCTATACCTGGATCATCCTTTTCCATTGTGAAGACTGATGAAAAGTATTCATTGAGGACAGTGCCCTTGTCTTCTGGGTCCACACACAGATTACCGCTATGGTCCCCAATGACCCTTACTGTCTCCATAGTTATTCTTTTGCTCTTTATATATTCAAGAAAACTTCTTTGGGATTTTCTTTAATCCACCCAACCACCAATGCACTCTCTTAGCTTTCCTAAACTCCTTTTTATGTTCTTTCCCTTACTTCTTATACTCTTCTATGGATTCTGCCATATTGAGCCTTCAGTGTTTGCCAAAAGTTTCTCTATTTTTTCCCTTGATTCTAAATTTTACATCCCTTGACATCCAATGGTTACCGATCTTAGTCCAACCCTTTATCTTTAGAGGAACGTATTCATCCTGTATTCTCAATATTTTCTGCTTGAATGCTTCATACTTCTTTGACATAGTTTTATCTGCAAATAGCTGCTTGTCTATTTGGGCTAAACTGTATCTTCATAAAATTAACATTTCCCTCAGTTTTGAACTCTTATTCCCTACCCTCCCTTATCCTTTTCTATAACTATCCTAAACCTAATTGAATTTTGGTCACTATATCCAAAATGCTCATGTCCGATAAGCTTGCCAACTCCCCAGGCTGATTTCTGAATATTAGATACAGAACTGTCCCCTGAGTGTGCAAGGCAGGGAAGGATCAAAATTCTTAAATTGCATCCCGGAGACCTTATTTAGCCAGTACATAGAAAGTACAACAAAACTACCCCATTTAATATTTGTGTTGTTAAAATTCCCTTCTTTTTTAAATTTATTCATTTGTGGGATGTGGGTGTCGCTGGCTGGCCAGCATTTCTTGCCCATCCTGAGTTGCCCTTGAGAAGGTGGTGGTGAGCTGCCTTCTTGAACCACTGCAGTCCACCTCCTGTGGGTTGACTTACAATGCCATTAGGGAGAGAATTCCAGGATTTTGACCCAGCAACAGTGAAGGAATAGCAATATATTTCCAAGTCAGGATGCTGAGTGGCTTGGAGGGGAACATGAAGGTGGTGGTGTTCCCATATATCTGCTGCCCTTGTCGTGGATTGGAAAGTGCTGTCTGAGGATCTTTGGTGAATTTCTGCAGTGCATCTTGTAGATAGTACACACTGCTGTTACTGAGCGTCGGTGGTGGAGGGAGTGGATGCTTGTGGAGGTGCTTCTCTTGCTGCCTTATTATTGTTATACTTGCATGTACTACAAAACTAACAGTGTGTTTGCTCCTTTGTGTTTATTATTTTGACTCATATGGCCTCATTTTTAACATCCATTCAAGATCACATTCGTTCTCATTGCAATAATTGATTCCTTTATCAATACTGAGACCCCTCCTCTTCTTTTCCGCAATCTATCTCATCTGTATATCCTATCCCCAGAAATGTTGAGCTGTCTGTCTTGCCCATCTTTCAGCCAAGTTTTGTTAGGCATGGTGGCTCAGTGGTTAGCACTGCTGCCTCAGAGTACCAGAGACCCAAGTTCAATTCCACCCTCGGGCAACTGTCTGTGTTGAGTTTGCACATTCTCCCTGTGTCTGTGTTGGTTTACCCTGGGTATTCCAGTTTCCTCCCACAGTCCAAAGATGTGTAGGCTAGGTGGATTGGCCATGCTAAATTGCCTGTAGCGTTCAGGGGTGTGTAGATTAGGTGGGTTATAGGGGGATGGTTCTGGGTGGGATGCTCTGAGGGTCAGTGTAGGCTTGTTGGGCTGAAGGGCCTGTTTCCACACTGTATGGATGCTATGATAGCATATTCCCAATGTGTTTCCTGCACCTTCAGCTCATCTGCCTTATTCCTTAGGCTTTTTGCATTAAAACGTATTCCACTTAGGCCTACTCCTAGAACCTAATACCTATGATAAGTAATTTGCTGATAGGTGGATGATAGATTTATTTAATAAAGCACAATATTCACCTGTCAGTAAGAATCACTGCAAGAAAAGTGATGCACCTTTTAAGCTTAGCTGCCTATATTTCAGGCAGTAGTGGCTTTAAGGTTTTAGTTAATAAATCCGTTATTTTGTTGAATGGTATGTTGCAATGGTTGGAATATGTGACTTGAAAGATGAATGATTTAATTTACAGGCTAAGCAAAGAAAGATTGCTCGAGTTATGTCCAGGTTTTCTCAAATAAAAAATCAACTCAGAGTAGCATTTATCTATTCCGAGTAAAAACTAATCTTGATATCTGCATTTTAATCTCCCTATCATACTGAGTCATCCTTATAATTGCAAACACAATCTTGAACAGAAAAGCAATAAGTGTGTATATTCTAGTTGGTAACTATGTAAACAATATTGAGGGACTATCAAAATGACACACTGACAGTGAACTCACATGGTCACATTCCTGTTAAAAACACACTTCTCTGCACAGTACATTGGAAAATCCTCATCATGTACATTTCCCTGCAAAGAGTCTTCTTTTAGTTTCAAAATTCAGCTTTTTCCTTGTTTCACAGAAGAATCAAATCAAATGAAACAAACACTGCCTGCTTTTATTTCTGTAAACTGGTTTATTTCTAATTTTTGCCGCATTCCATATCACATGCATCAATAATTAGGATATCTTCACTTTTTCAACTGTCGACAAAATACAGCTAAGATGCTTTACCTTTTTTTTCCTTGGCTCAGGGTTCAACTGATCTTTTTAAATATATTTAACTAACGTTAGAATTAAGAAGGGAACATTCCCAGATTAATCTATTTATTCAAGTTCATAGAACATACTGTATATTTTAAAAATCAGCATAAATTTTATTTGATTCAATTTATCACTCACTTTCCTTCAATTATGAAAAATAACTGAATAAAATCTGATGAATAATAAAGAAAAATATTCCATCAGTTTAGCTGACTGGACAGTACTAGTGCATCATGGAAAAATTATTAATTACACTTGACGTCTTCATGACACATAATCTGAATTAAACACACAACGTTGTGTCTGTGGGCAAAAGTACCAAATTTAAGAAACAAATTTACATAACTCAATTTTATGAAATATCATAGACATAGTAATATCTAATAGCACATAAAGATGAAGGCAGAATTTATGCTTGCCCTGGGTCACTTACCTCCCAATCCTTTAATCCAACTTTACTCTAAGGCTACATTTTGGTCTTGATCTCCCTGCATGAAAGTTCACAGAAAATCAATTAGTATCGTATAGAAATAGGGATTAAACATATGACTTTAAAATGGCATCTGTGTTGCATTAGTAAGCCATTATCTTACTGTTAACTATTTTCAAACATCTCTTATTCACTGGAAGACTACACTTGCCTTTGACTCCTGATGCTGCAATTTTAATTCCATGAAAATGGGTAGGTTTTGGATGTTTTAAAATCTCACCCATCTATAATGCTGCAGGTACACAGCAGTGAAGCTGTCTCACACTGACAAAGGGAATGGGGGAGATATAAACGTAATAAAATAAATTTTGACTGGTCAGCAAGATGACAGCATAAATTTTTATTCATTCATGGAATGTCAATGTTGCTAGCTGGGCCAGCATATAATGCTCATTCCTAGTTGCCCTTGAGAAGGTGGGGGTGAGCTGCCTTCTTGAACCGTTGCAGTCCATGTTGCTGTAGGTTGACTTATATTGCCTTTAAGGAGTGAATTCCAGGATTTTAACACAGCAACACCGAAGTAATGGTGATATATTTCCAAATTAGGATGGTGAGTGAGTTGGTGAGGAACTTGCTGGTGGTGAAGTTCCCATGTACCTGCTGCGCTTGTCCTTCTAGGTGGAAGTGGGTGTAGGTTTGAAAAGTTTTGTCTAAGGAGCCTTGGTGAATTTATTGCTATGTATTTTATAAATGGTACAGACTGCTGCTATTAAACATTGGTAGTGGAAGGAGTGAATGTTTGTGGATGTGGTGTTTGTCAAGTGGGCTGCTTTGTCCTGGATAGTAACAAGTTTTTTGAGTGTTGTTGGAACTGCACTCATCCGGGAAAATGGGGAGCATTCCATCACAGGCTTTGGTGAGTCAGGCAGTGAATTACTTGCTTCCGACTCACTGAACTGCTCTTGTAGCCATAACGTTTATGTGGCAATTCCAGTTCAGTTTCTAGTCAATGGTAACCTCCAGGGTACTGATAGTGGGGGTTTCAGTGCTGGCTATGTCTTAGTTGGATTCTGTCTTGCAGGAGAAGGTCATTGCCTGGAATTTCTGTGGCACAAATGTCATGTCACTGGACTAGTGATCTGAAGACCCAAGTTAATCATGTGGAGACATGGGTTCAAATCTTGCCATGGCAGCTGTTAGTATTTAAATTCCCTCTATAAATATTAAGTCAACCACAAGGTTAGGGAAATTATCACTTATTGTTATAAAAACCCACTTGGTTCACTGTGCATTTTAGGAAGGGAAATCTGCCTTCCTTACCTGCTTTGCTCTACATGGTACCCCTGAATCATAGAAATGTATTTGACTCCCTTTGCAATGCCCTTTGCAATGACCAAGCAAACTGTACTACAGGGTGATTAGGTTTGGGCCACAAATCCCATACAAAGATACAAAAAATTCCATTGGTGAACTGAGAATAAACAACAAATGGCAATATTAAAATAGAAAAAAGAATCTCTTCAAATGTAGAGACAACAAAGTGCAGGGCTGGATGAACACAGCAGGCCAAGCAGCATCATAGGAGCAGAGGGGCTGACGTTTCGGGCCTAGACCCTTCATCAGAGAAGGGGGAGGGGAAGGGGGTTCCGAAATAAATAGGGAGAGAGTGGGAGGCGGAAAGAAGAGGGATAGAGGAGAGGGTAGGTGGAGAGGAAACAAACAGGTCGAAGAGGCGGGGATGGAGCCAGTAAAGGTGAGTGTAGGTAGGGAGTTAGGAAGGGGATAGGTCAGTCCAGGGAGGACGGACAGGTCAAGGGGGCGGGATGAGGTTGGTCGGTAGGAGATGGAGGTGCGGC
>NC_063341.1:45711465-45712336 GCF_021869965.1 Rhincodon typus
TTTTCCAACAACAGAAAAATAGGTGTGAGGGCAAATTGTGATGAGGGTATAAGGGATCTGCTAGAAGACACAGATAGGTTGAGCGAGTGGGCAAAAAACTTGGTAGACGGAGTTTAATGTAGGAAAGTATGTGTTTATAATATATTTCGGTGAATCTAAGTGCAGACTATTATTTAAATGGAGAAAATACTCCAAAAAGATGTAGCACAGATGGTTCTGGGTGTTCTTGAAACTCCAAAATTTAGTGTGCAGGTGCTACAAGTAATTAAGAAGGCAAAGGAATTTTGACCTTTATTGGTAGGAGGTTGCTGTCTAAAAATAAGGAAGTCTTATTAAAACTGTATAGGGTGTTGGTGAAGCCACGCCTCAAGAACTGCATACAGTTTTGGTCGCTGTATTTAAGAAAGGATATAATGGTAGACTATTCAAGAATAAGTCATTTGGCTGATTCCTGGGAAGAAGGGATTGAATTATCAAGAATGGCTACACAGGTTAGGCCTTTACTCAATAGAGCTTACAAAAATGAGTGTTGATCTTATTGGAACATACAAGATTTCGAAGGGACTTGACAGGATAGATGTTGAGGAAATGTTTCTGCTAACGGGGGAGATCTTGAACTGGGGGACATAAGTACAGATTAAGTGGACACTCATTTAAAACTGAGATGCAAAAGAATTTCATTTTTCAGAGGATAATGAATGTCTAGAATTCTCTATCCCTGAGAGTGATGGAAGCTCGATCATTGAAAATATTTTAAGAGGAGTTTCTTGAAATATCAGAGCTATGAGGGCTCTGGGGAGCAAAACAGCACAAAAGAGGAGTTGAGACCTAAGACAGATCAGATATGGTGACAAAAACAAAGTTGCTGGAA
>NC_063341.1:45712736-45750005 GCF_021869965.1 Rhincodon typus
GACCTGCTGAGCTTTTCCAGCAACTTTGTTTTTGTTCCTGATTTACAGCATCCGCAGTTCTTTTGGTTTTTATTCAGACATGGTGAGATAGGCGGGGGCCAAATAGCCTATTCCTTCTCCTATTTCTTGTATATTCTTTCCCAGCTCAGATTGCACTTTGTGTATTATTAAAGGCAAGCACACCATGGGTTTAATTGGTACAAAATAGGTCTCACTGATGGAAATAAGGAAAGTCCAGAGAAGAGAGATCACAGCTTCGTCAATTAGGCTGGCTTTTCAACAGATTCATTCCCATTCATAGAAACCAGATACATCAACCACACGAATACCTGGGAGAGGCAGTCTATCAAAAGAGTTCGCATTTCTTACAATGACATCAAAGAAAATTAAATTGCTAAGGTACACCTTTTCATTCACCATGAGTTGTAAACATAAACATTTTTAGAATTAAAGTGCTCTGCAGGTAGATACTGTTTCTGGCAACATGACGATAACAAGAGTGGATGCCTAGCTGATGGTTTATTTGTAGTGGAAAGCAGAAGTATGACAGTTAATTCTTATCTAGATGAGGTAGTCACAGAAAGATCGTAGATTGAAACCAATATTTTTTTCAGATGGTGACAGGTTATCCTCCACATCCTCTTTAGGCTGTTATCATGGTTGATCTTATTCTTTGTTCATAGGTTCCTTTACTTTCTGGGAGCATCTTGAGACTGCTTTGTGATGTAAAATTCTGCAGCAGATATTACATCAATGCAGTCGCAGCGACCAAAGTCTGGAGATACTGATATCGAACGTGAAACCTCAGAATTCTTGATGTATGCTCAGTGTCTCTGAGTAATGACACCTAGTTTGCAGCTAGTATCCTGGTAAAACCACAGATATTATTAGCCAAAGTTAATAATAGCCAGAGCATCCACAATTCTTTCTGTTTTTATTTTCTACAGAGTTTGGCTTTGATTTTGTAGAAACCAATCAGTGACTGGACTCTCTGTATGGAATATCAATGGCTTGATGGAATATAGCTATCAGAAAAGTGAGAATTCATTCCCATGATAGTGTAGCTGGTCACATTGAGAGAATAGAATCTCTTTTATTGACATCATGATGATTTTCAAAACTGGGCCATGAGACTTAATCTATGACTCCTTAACTCTTGGGGGTTCCCTGTAACATTGCGATCGTATTGCCACTGGGTGCAGGGAAGCTGGTGAATTGTTTGACTTTGACAAACAGTGCGTCTGCAAGTGCAGTGTGAAATCAATGCACAATTTTTATTTGTATTCCCTCATGGGATGTGTTCATTGCTCGCTAGGACAGCATTTGTTTCTCATCCTTGGTTACCTTTGAGAAAGTAGTGGTCATCAAGATCCCAGTGACACCTTGGATTGGAACTATACCGCTCACATTCAGGAGATGGGGAGTCAGCTCCGATGAAATATGTGGCATAATAACCTCTAGAAGTACGTACCTCAATCCATTGGAAGAGTTAGGAGCCAGCGGCTCCTTCTGGCTGAAAACTAATCATTTAATGGATTTTTAAAATTGTATCTGCTATGTCCTTTAATCCTTTTCTGTCCTTGCCTCAGAGTCTATCAAAACTGGATATGCATTTCACATGAGAATGATGAATGATCAGTGCAACTGTGGTGGTAATGATGGAAAATATTTTCTGGACTGTGTCACTAATGTCTTTTTCAAATGTTTGGTCCCATGAAGTAGCTTGGATGTTTTTATTTTGATAAATCCAAATTGTGTGGTGTCTTTTTAAATATTACCCCTTCCCTCCATAGCCATCAATTTAGGGCTTGCACTTCACTCACTCTCAACATGATGGGGGAATCATTGATGGACATAAAATAGACATGAGCCAACCTAGCAGACCTGTACCTGAAAGCAAACAACCTTGAGCTGGATCAGTGCCTTCTGTCCCTCAGAAACTCTTAACTCAATCTGCTATTACTTTTATCTTCTCATGTTTTTTGAAGACATTTCTCCACAGTTTTGCTTCCCATCTGTACCATTCTAACATTCTGCATCATCTGAAATGATTTAAGGCTGTACTCTACAGATCCTTATCAATAAGCGTGTATTAAATTTGTAGAAAAAAATTAAATGGTTTATTTATTAAAGGCGAGAAACTTCCAAATTCTGGTTCTTGTTCCCTCATTAAAATAAAAACGTTGCAGTTCTTTTGTTTGTTTTGTGGAACAGAGGATTGTGTTGCAGAATGTCCTCAGGCTTCTGTTGAAAATCTCTACAAAACATACCAGAATCTCTTTATCATTGTCTTTATTCATGATCCATAATGAACCCTTTAATTGCTTATCTTTTCCCACTTTAGGTTTCAGGTACATTCTGTTTGTCACATCTCCATGTACATTTGTGAATTCAGTATGGTTGGCAGTAAATATTCCCATAACCAATATTACTTTGACTCTGTTGTCATATTTGAAAATGCTTGAGTACAGGACTTGCAATTCTGCATCTTTCTTCAGCCTGCTTTTCAAAGCAGAGCATTTTTGGTTATGAAATATTCCACTAAATGAGTTGGTAGATATGTCATTGAAGTCTCTCTGTTGGCTTGAAATTTTGCGACTGGGAGTCCAGTAGCTATGAGGCTATTGGAGACTGCACTTTCCTTTTTTTAGTATGAATAATGGGATAACTCAGCTCATTTTACAATGTAATACAAGTCAAAGGAAGAAACACATTGTGCTGTCAATCGACAGTGTTAATCAGTAGCAAACTGGAACAGTAGATTGCATCAGTTGCTTAGCTGATTAACACAAACCTATTCATCAAAACTACAAGTTGAACATTGATCAAAAGAAACCATAAGATACGCAGTGTTTAGAAATCATAGATGTAATTAAAAACTTATTGTAATCTGCTTTTCCTTATGAAACAACATGACCTAGACTGTGTGCCGTATATTTAACCTGTGTGAATGATGTAACCAGTTTTATCCCAATGATTACATCAGTTATGCCACAAGCCTGGCCAAAATTCCACAGTCAGGAGTAATCCAAAAAAGGGAAAATATATCTTTTAAAGATCGTAGCAAAAGTGATGCAAATCATTGGGATCTGGAAAGTAATTAAATCCAACATTAGTGCTGCAATTTTCTGGTCTATATCTTAAAGGTGATGTAAAAAGCAATGCTAGTCTGATGTTTTGACTATGCCTGTGTGGGAGTTCATAGCGCAATTTATGCTAAAAAAAATCCAATTAAGTTAAATGTAGCTCCAAGGGTTTTTAGGATTCGAGCAAATTGTTTCAACCAGTCCTCTTTAGATAATGAAATTTCTGTTGGAGATACTACAAATATTCCCAGCTATCATGATGGAAATATTTATATTTGAGTAAGCCTATCATGAGGTGAGAATATAATCCAGGGGTAGGAGATATCTGAATTGATCGCATTGATTTGAGTGCTTTTTGATTGAATGATTTGGTGTGATTCTCAGAATGAGGAAAGAATTGAAGGCCCTTCAATTCTCAGATACTCGACATCTGACACAGCACATCCTTTAGAGGACAATATAGAGGCAGGACCTGCACCCACCCACCCACCATTCAGCTGCTGTTCAGTAGAACATGGGATGTAGGTAATGGAAGCTCAACCTGTTACTATGTAGGCTTAGGCTGCTGTTGCATGGCTCCATACATCAGAAGACCCTGAAACAAGGGAATTCATGGCAATAGTCACCTTTGCATTCATTGGTAGAGCTGCCCTTACCTGTGCTCAAAGTGGAGGTCTGCCTGCAAGAGGTGATGCATTTCTGTGAGCACAACAGATAAGACGCACATACTGTGCTTCACTTGATTGCAGGAAAGAGGTATGTTTCCTGATGATGCTGAGTAGTTATGCTTCTTTTGAGAGCACCAGTGCTCCTCTACTTCCTTCCCATTCTGAGAGCAGTTCCTAGGTACCCCTTGTTCATTTTCCCTCTTGCATGACAGAACATGCAGGCTGGTAACCACAACCCACATCCCTGAGAGTAAGTGGTCTGAACAGAAACCTTGCAATCGAAACCAAGGCCTTCTCTATATGCAACACCATTCGCTGCATCAGCTTTTTCAACTTCAAACAGCAAGAGAAAATTTGCAACACTTCTGCAAACTCTAATAAGAGCCGATGCAAATCAAACAGCAACTGACCTGTGGCTAGTTGGTGATCCCTTCATTTGTTGTCGGAATTGGGGACAGCATTCTTGCTGCTACTGAATTATATTAGCCAGAGTAGGGAGTTTAAAAAAAGTTGCATTGGCATCAAATTTAGCATTACCAAAACTGACTCATGTCAGAACCTGAAGTTACATACTTCTGGCATGCCCTCCTAACAACTGGGCACAGTCTCCAAAGAGGATTTTCAGTTTAGGTGTAGCATGGATGCGATTTTGCAACAGAAATGGCACCCATAGCACTGTAATTGGCCACCACTGCGCTGAATTTTGCCATTGTCTTTTTGTCATGGAAGGTAGTGATTTTTGCTAATGTTGTTACATGCATTCATTTACAATGTAACATCTAGATCCAGTTAATGATTCTTCTCATGTTTTGCTGAAGTATTTCAGTCTGCCTTTAGAATGGCTGGAGAAGGCCACCATATGGAATTCAGATCACAAAGGATTATTGGGCTACCTGGGGCCATGTTTTTTTTTATTCATTAATGGGATGAGGGCATCGCTGGCTAGGTAGCATTTATTGCCCATCCCTAATTGCCCATCCCTAATTGCCCAGAGGGCAGTTCAGAGTCAACCCTGTGGGTCTGGAGTCACATGTAGGCCAGACCAGGTAAGGATGGCAGTTTCCTTCCCTGAAGGACATTAGTGAACCAGATGGTTTTTTCCGACAATTGACAATGGATTCATGGTCATCATTAGATTCTTAATTCCAGATACTTATTGAATTCAAATTCCACCATCTGTTGTGGCGGGTTTCAAACCCAGGTCCCCAGAACATTATCTAGGTCACTGGATTAACTGTCCAGCGATAATACCATTTGGCCATTGCCTCCCCAATATGATTGGATACTTAGACTTTGGACAGTTTGGGAACTCTCGTAATGCTTGGACCATTTATGGAAATGACCAATTATAATTGAACAAATATCTGAAGCAGATCTAAAACTTGTAACAGTTATCTTTGTATAAAACTATCTCAAGTATTGGTTAGTGCACGGGGAAGTAACTTTTTCCAACATTGTCTTTAATCAGCATTATTTAATGCTCATGATAACCCTAACACTTCAAAAGGATTAATTACTGTATTAAAATAAGGAGGATTGAGAAAAATGTCACCAATTATGCCATCCAAAGTATATATTAAGAAGTAACAAAAATTGCATACTTCAGCACCTCTATATTATATCTATATTATCAGAAGTGTGGTATGAAGGAATTTGTTTCTGTTCACAGATGTATGTCAGCAAATGTGGATAGATTTGAAATATTGCTCTTTAATGATTTTATTAAGTCCTGCATATTTTCCACACAAATGAGCTGCCAATGAGGTCATCTTAATGCATATACTCTTGAAACTAACAGCAGCAGTGAACAGGAGCTGCTTAACTTTTATTCTATATACAGTTTTCCAGAACTATTAGGAGCAACAAAGGACATACACACTTAGCTACATGCATTTATATTGTTTAGCCTCAAGTTGCTTTGATAGGAATCTTACTAGTGGCTTATAATGTTGAAGATATCATTGCACAGCTATATGTTAACTGCCCAGGGTCAGCATACTTCAATTCAATTTCATTTGGTGTGACCAGATCCATTTGGAAATAGTTGAGTTGGTCACTGAATCTACTAAATTCTGTACAACATTTTGTCAGTTTCTAAAAAAGATGGTTAGGATCTTTAAATTACCTTTTTAGTTGCTGAGATAGCCTGGGACTTGAGGATGATTTTAAAATGTACACAAATCATCATTTAGTCCTCTTTGCTACACAAATGGTGTGGATGATTGAATATCATCCAAGCATGACTTCATACCTCAGTTAATCCAAATGTAAAGTTATACCAGCTTGGAAACGATATGAATGGAATTTGGAAGTTAAAACTAATTTTAGCAGGCCTGTCTTTTTTGAAACTATATGTGCAAGACATATTTTCAGATATTCAAAGAAAATCAGGTCTTCAGAAATCAAATTTGAAAGGGAATTGAATGTATATTTGGTAAGGAGTAATTTCCTGGGTAATGGGGAGTGTGCAGGAATGTGGGATAACTCATCATAGAGCTGGCACAGACAAAATGGGCCAAAGTTTCATTCTGTCCAGCATGTTTGAATTTTTCCAGCCCCGTGATGTAGCCAGAATGGCAAGATGGGAATATTAGTAGGGAACTGTGCCAGGTTGGCTCCCTAATGCATTCTTGCAGCAGGAGAACCTTCCCAGGGGTGGTCTGGGAAGTGGGTTGGCTGCCTGCTCCATGGAGGCAGGCAGCCAATTCACATTATTAAGGCCCAATTAAGGGTAATTTTGCAGCCTCCCCACGATTTTTCTGGTGGCTGAGTGGCCCTCGCATCTGTGAAGGCTGGGAGGTCAGTGAGGGTGGCACGCCACAAAGAAGGAGCTGCCAAGACACTTCCACCCAAGGAGTTTTCCCTCCAGCTTGTTTCATCAACCAGTCTATATGTGCAGACCAGCTCTAGGAGGTCCTGAAGCACAAAAGAAAATTCAATTTCTAAATAAAACAATTTTCTAAATACATATAACTTGCAATCGGTTACCAAATAAATTGACTGACTAAATTTCTTGATTCATAATCATGTTTATGCCTGTAAAAAAAATTGCTTTGGATAAATGTTTGTGTAAGATATTATTGAAACATGAATTGTGGCTCAGTGAAAATACTTAAACAATATTGTTGACTGAAAGTCCATGGATTGAAACCCAATTCTGATCACCCGAGATGGTCCAGGCTATGTCCAGCTATTTGTGACCTTTGCTTTGATTACTTTGCATGTGATTAAAGTCAGGACAAGGTAACTGTTAGTGTCTTGTTTGACTGGTTGAAATATTGAAAATGTCTGTTGAATGAATTTGCCATTTTAGCCTAGAATTTGTCCGAAGGGTTTCATTGTTGAATTTAGATGACTCAAGACTTGTAAAAGCTTGTATTGAGCAAGTGCCAGAATTTTCCTCCTTGTGTCAAATTCCATTGTGGCTTGAAGTTGCCTAATTCCTTTAAATCATTCTGATGTGATCTAATTTCTTGAGGTGGGATCATTTCCTATTTGGGCTTCTGTCACAAAGAGGAAATATTACAAGTGGAAACCTGCACTGGAGCTTCCAGCGTCAGAAAAAGTGGCAAAAGGCTTTAAAGGGGTAGAAGAGGTCACGAATTAGAGACATTAGGTCCACATTTGAAGGAGAATAGACCCTACCTCCATTTTTCAGGATCCACTGCCATCTCAGATAAATGGGATGACCAAGTAATTTGGGAAAAGGATAAAATAGCTGGGAACTCCAGTTGCATCCCCTACTGCAATTTTCCTGCACTTGGTTCACCTGAACCTTCCCTCATTTTCTGCCATGATTCCATTAGGCAGAATTATTCATATATTTGCCACTCATCCTACTGTCTCCCTGAAGTTCAGCTAATTCAAAACTCTGTGTGCATACCCTACTCTGCACCAAGTCCCACTCATCTATCATCCAGACCTACATTTGTTCCCTGTCTTTCAATGCTCAAACTTAACTTTCAAATTTTTATCTTTTTATATAAACCTTTTCCTGACCCCATTTGTCTGAATCATTGTAACCTCCAAATATTCTATGTTCCTTTGACTCTGACTTTTGTATACCCCTTTCTACTTTTGCCCATCATTTGAGGTCATCTCTTCAACTGTCTGCATACTAGGTTATGAAATTCTCTTCTTAAACCCCTCTAATCCCCACTGCTCATTTCAGAGGCTTCTGAAAAACACTGCACTGAATTTGCATGAGGAGGTAGAAATTAAGAGAAAGATGAATACGTGCCTTATGAAAGTGGAAAATACATTTGCGAATTGAGAACATTACAGAAGTTTCTGTAGAAAGGAGAAAAAGTTTATTAAAGAAACAAAGAGTTATAATGATAAACGACTGGTGGCCAACAAAAAAGTGGAATCCTTAAGTTTTCCACAGGTGCATAAATAGTAAAAGTATGGTCAAAGGAGGAGGAAAGTTGATTAGGGACCAAAAGAGGAATTTACATATGTAGGCAAGAGGCATGGCTGAGGAATTAAATGAATACTTTGCATCTGTCTTTTCCAAGGATATGGATGTCACCCAGACCATGGTGGCAGAGGGGGAAGCTCTGTCACCGAAAAAGTTCAAAATTGATAAAGAGAAAGTTTTGTTCAGTATGTCTATCCAAATGCTTTAGGTCAGTACCTAAAGTTGCAAGACATTTGGACTGGATTAAATGTATCTAAGGATATTGAAGGAAGTAGAGTGGAAATTGCAGGGGCATCAGCTGCAATCTTTCAAACTTCCCTAGACACAGGTGCCAGAGGACTGCGAAATGGCAAAAATCATGTCATAGTTCAAAATAGGTTGTAAGGGTAAGCCCAGCAATTACAAACCAGTCAGTTTAACCTCAGTGTTGGGAAGGCTTCTAGAAACAATTATTCAGGATAGAATTAGTTGTCACATGGAAAATCTGTGCTGAGCAGGAAGAGCCAGCATTAACTTGTTAAAGGGAAGTCATGTTTACCTAACTTGCTGGAGTTTTTTGAAGATGTAACAGAGAGAGTTGATGAGGGTAATGTGTTAATGTGGTATACATAGACTTTCAAATGGCATTCAATATAATGCCACACAGCAGACTTCTGAGGAAAGTTATGGTCAACAAGGAAATTTCAACGTAGAGAAGCATGAGATGATGAATTTTGGCAGGAAGAACATTATCAGATAATATAAAACAAGGGGAACTATTCTTAACTGCGTACAGGAGTAGAGGGACATTACTGTGTATAAATAGGAGCATAGAGTAAAAGAGCAAGGAGGTTATGCTGAGTTTATGCAAAACACTGTGAGTCCTTAGCTGGACTATTGTGTCCAATTCCGGACACCAGACTATAGGAAGGATGTGAGCAGATTGAAGATAGTGCCGACGATATTTACAAAAATGGTGCTAAGGATTAAAACTTTAGTTATGAGTGTTGATTAGAGAGGGTGGGATTGTTGTCTGGCAGAGACAAAAGAAGGCTAGGGCGATGCTTGATTTCTGCCCATAAACAGGTCGAGAATGGGAAGGCACAGACTTAAAGTGATTTGCAAAACAAGCAATTGTTGTGTGAGAAAAATAGCTTTTCATATGAATGGTTTGGATCTGGAATGCACTGCCTGGAATTGTATGTGGCCGAGGCAGATTCAACTGAGACAATATGCAAGGGTTATAGGGAAAAGACAAGAGAATGGCATAAAGTCATGATGCTCATTTGGAGAGCCAGTGCACAATGGGCTGAATTGTTTCCTTCTGCCCCATAAAAAATTTGGGATTCTGTGTCGGGCCCATTCACCAGCTAGAAAGTGAGCAGTGGTGCTGGCGCTGCTTTTTCACATTCCCTTACTCAATTTATTGCAGACCAGGAACTTATTTGATTGGAGTTGCATGTGTATTATCTTCAGAGTAGACATCCAACATCCGAGAGCTGCTAGCCAATCACAGGCTGGCAGACCTGCAGTACCCTACATCCCAGCAAGGGCAGGTGTGAGTCATAACCCACGGGCAGTTCATCATTCTTGCTGGTCTCTTAAGAGCCTCAATTGGCTTCTGGGTCAAAAGGCTCATCCCCAATCCTTCCCATCCCTGATTTAATTGGGATCTCCCAGCAGATGTTCCTGCCTATTGAAACAGACCTCCCAGCCTGTTTTCAATAATATTGTGTCACAGGACTTAGACCAAACTTTTATTTACTGCTCCTTATATCACCTTCTTTGGCATGTAGTGAGTTTTGTTAGATTAAAATTCTGTAAAACATCTTGAGAGATTATGTTATGTAAAGGCATTATGCTAGTGCTTCTTATTGCTAATGTTGTAGTCAATTAGTTTTAATGACTAGATTAACAATAATTTTTTGGAGTTTCAACAACCCTGAAAATTAGTAATGAACAAATTACTATCAATTCCTTATTCTTTATCTTGGTAAAATAAGTGATACATTTTATTGGCATTAAATTAAACAGTTCATAAAAATTTCAAAACTGTCTGTTTTCCTTTTGTCCTACTCAAGTTGTTTTCTATTACAGTATTTGTATTTAGGGCAGTTTTAATATTTATTTAAACAGGCTCACTGGTTTTATGATTTATAGTATTTTCCTCTACTTACATTTTTCTGATTTGTAAACATGGCTCCAGACCAATAAAAACTCTCGTTTTTTGGAAAACATTGGCTGAAGCAAGCAAGTCATTTGAGAACTTGCAGGTTCTTGTAATTGTTCAAACACAAACTTTTTATAGAAGAAAAAGTCCCTGAAATTCCTTTATATACAAACATAGAGTTTTGTTAGAACACTGACAGAAGCCTCGGACTATTTGGATCAAGAAAGTTCCCAAATATTTATATAGTTATCCTCCTGTTTCCAAACAAACATATTTAATAGTTATTAGATGAAGTGTGCTTTGATTCGTGGACCACTGAAACAAGTACTGGGCAAAATAGGGAGTGTACAGTTGGGATACCTGAACTATGCTGAGTGCAGCATTCTTGTAATCTGCATAACTAGAGGGTTTTAAACTATGTAGTGGAGGATCAAATGTAGAAAGGTGTGGTATATTAAAGACTAGGGAAAAGTTAAGAGATGAAAACAGGAATATGGCAATTAAATGTCAAAGAATACCAGGAGGGGGTAGAGGAAAAGTAGCAAGGAACGTACAACGATCAGAAGGAGATGCTATAAAAATAACAGAATGAAGAAAGCTCTGACAACTCTGTATCTCAATGCGCATAGCATTCATAACGAAACAAATAAACTGATAGTGAACATTGATTTAAATACCATGAGGGAGACATGGCAGTGGGATGACATGGATCAGACCCTGAATATTCAGTATCAGATGACATACAATAAAAACAGGAAGTTAGGGAAGAGTAAAGAGGTGACATTGTTAAACAAAGATGGCATTTGTGCAGTAGTTAGAGATGACTTCATGAGATCAGGATATAGAATTGGTTTGAGCTTAGATGAGGAATTGTAGGGGAAGGAGTGGTCTACAGGCCATTGAACAGTAACCATGATATATTATAAAGTATGAGACAAGAAATATTGGTTGCTTGTGATAAAGGGACAGTATTAATCATGGGTGACTTTCATCTGTATATATAGGGAGCATTAGATTGCATCAATTGTTTGGATACCAGGTTGACAGAATGCTTTTGAGATAATTTCTTAGAGCAGCACATTTTGGAATTGACCAGACAGGTGGTTATAATAGACATGATATTGTCTAATGTGACAGGATTAATTAATGACTTTGGAGTTAAGGCACCCCTACATTGCAACAACCTCAATATGATTGAATTTTACATTCAGTTTGATAGAGAACATTGGGTCTGAGACTTGTATTTTATGCATAAATAAGTGCAACTGCACGAACACTGAGCTGGATTAAGTGAACTGGCAGTCAAGGCTAGGAGATATGTCAATGGAAACATAGGGCAGACATTCAAAGAGCCATTTCAGAATACTCAGAGTAAGTACATTCTTACTACAAAGAAAAATTGTAAAGGGAGGACTCACCATCTGTTCTTAACTAAAGAAATTAAGGAAGCAGTAAACTTGAGGAAAAAAAAACTGCACAAAGATGAGTGGCAGGTCAGATCATTGGTCAGAATACAAAGAACAGTAGAGGATGACTAAAATGTGAATTAGGAAAAAGATATTAGAGTATGAGAGGAAGCAGGAATGTAAAACCTGATAGAAAGAGCTTTTACAGATATTTGCAAAGAGATAACAAGGAAATGGTGAATAAAATGAATGAATATTTTGCTTCTGTCTTCATTACAAAAACCATTCCTGCAATAGCTGTCAATCAGGAGGTGGAAAGGAAAGGCAGACTTTGTGAAATTACAATTATGAGGGAAATGATTCTCCACATATCACATCCTACTAAAGACAAAGACCCATTTATGCATACTCTCTCTCTCTCTGCCCAGCAGTCAATCTGCTATTCATGATAATATGTCACCCCATAAGCAAACTGATGGAGCTGGAGACTGACAACTATTGGGTCCATAAACAAAAGTTGCTGGAAAAGCTCAACAGGTCTGGTAGCATCTGTGAAGAAAAAGTCAGAGTTAATGTTTCGGGTCCGGTTCAGTTCTGAGGAAGGGTCACTGGACCCTAAACTTTAATTCTGATTTTTTTCTTCACAGATGCTGCCAGCCCTGCTGAGCTTTTCTAACAGCTTCCGATTTTGTTCCTGATTTACAGCATCTTCCAGTTTTTATTAACTATTGGGTCCAGATGGCTCTTAAATAAGGTTTCTTTTGAGGCAGTAGATGTGTTGGTGTTAATTTTCCAAAATTTTGGAGCTTCATGAAGTTTCTAGTAGACTGTAAAGTAACAAATATTGCACCTCTATTCAAGAAAGGAAAGAAGTATAAAGCAAGAAACTATAGGCCAATTAACTTTACATCTGGAGTCGCTGTTAGAATTGAGATTATGTTTGTCCGTGTAGAAATCTCATGAGAATATTCAGCATGATTTAGTCAAAGAGAAATCATGTTTAACCCAATTTATTGGAATTCTTTGAAGGATTAACATGCAGTGAACGAAAGTGGAGTTTGTAGAAAAATACTATGCTTGGAGTTCCAGAAGACATTTGATAATGTTCCACATCAAAAGTTCTTGCAAAAAATATTCATGGTGTAGGGGTAACATGTTGGCATGGAGAAAAGTTTGAATGACAGGCAGAGAGAGAGAGTATGCATAAAAGGGTCTTTGTCTTTGGTAAAATGTTATGAATGGAGTTCCATAGGGCTCTTGCTGGGTCCTCAACATCTTACAACTTACATCAATGACTTAGTTCAGGGAATGAAGGCATGGTAGCTAAATTTGCAGATAATGCCAAGACACGTAGGAAAATATGTTGTCACATGTCAGGCTGACTGGTCTATAATTCCTGGTTTTCTCCCTATCTCCTTTTTTAGGGTTGCATTAGCCACTGTCCAATCAATAGGAATTGTTCTAAAGTTTGTAGAATCTTGAAAAATGACCACAAATGCATCCAGTATTTTTAAGGCCACTTTCTCAAGTACTTTGGGATATAGGTTATCGGTTCCTAGGGATTTATTAGTCTTTAATCCAATCAATTTGCCCCAACATCATTTTCCTACTAATACAGATTTTCTTTAGTTTCTCCCTCTCACTGGACCCCAAGTCCCCAATACTTTTAGAATGTTATTTGTGTCCTCCTTTGTGAAGACAGAACCAAAATTTGTATTTAATTGGTCTGCCATCCCTGTTTTGCATAATAAATTCCCCTGTTTCTGAATGTAAGGAACCTGCATTTTCTTCACCAATCTATTTCTCTTCACATACCTATTAGTTTACAATCAGTTTGTATGTTTCCTGCAGCTTAATCTCAAAGTCTATACTCCCCCTCTTAATCAATCTCTTTGTTCTCCTTTGCTCTTGGTCCTCAGGTCCAATGCCTTTTTTTTTATCCAATTCATATGCTGTTTTTTGGATCCAGTACTATCCCTAATTACCCTTGTTAGCCATGGTTAGGCCACCTTTCCAGTTTTATTTTATGATAGAGGGAAAGTAATTGACAATGTAGCTGAAAATGATTGGGCCTAGGCCACTACTCTGAGGGACTCCTGCAGAAATGTTCTGGAGCCACGATAAATGCAAAACGGTAAACAGGTTGTTTTTGATTTTACTTTAACTATTACATAAAAGTAATTGCCCTATAAGAAGAATGTCAAAGTGAAACCAATATTTGTCACTCCACATTGCAAGCACTGAGTCACAGAAAGTGTTGGAGTGCAGAAGGAGGCCATTTGGCCCACCATGGCCACACCCGCTCTTCAAACTACCATCATTAACTGCTGTCAAATTCCTATTTTTCAAAATAATCATTTAACACTCTCTTGAATGCCTCTGTCAAACCTGCCTCCACCACACTTCTAGCTAATGCATTCCATACCCTCATGCAATTAGTTTGTACCCTAACTGCTCGCTGTGTGAAAAAAGTTTTTTCTCACATCATGTTTGCTCCTTTGGCAAAACATTTTTAAATCTGTGCCCTTTGGTCCTTGGTCCTTTTTATGGGTGGAATAATTTGCCCTTAACTACTTCGAATAAGCACACTTATGATTTTGAAAACCTCCATCAGCTTTCCACTTAGCCTTCTTCAGTTCAATGAGAACAGTCCCAGCCTCTTCAATCTATTCTCATCACTGAAATTTCTCATCCCTGGAACCATTCTTGTAAATCAATCAATGTGCACAAATAATATGCTGACCATGGAAAAGTAGTTTGCTGATTTTGATTTCTTGCTGCTAAATAGGTCCCATCTGAAAACTGTCACTCCAGCTCAAACGTATCAACATGTTAAATAAATATTTAAGAAGAGTCAGACTGCAAAATTGACAGAAACACAGATGCAAAACAATTGGAAGGTGACTTGTGAACTTTCATTTGTTGCATTGTCTGAGCATTCTCGTGATATGTCTGTTTCATTCATGAATGTTTGTTGAAATTGGCAAGGAAGTAAAGAATTAAATTGATTTATTTGTTCAGTATGAGATATCTGTGGCCTTGAAATGTTGGGAATGTTCAAATTCCATGGACTTTGCTCCAATTCCAGTTGAGGTGAAAGTGAAAGACTTTTGGTTTGAATCTCCAGGGCCCCAGATTGACCGGAATTGAAAACACTTCTTATCAACAGTGACCAGCTGCAACAGTGAATAAATCCAGCAGTTCTATTAAGTCTGAGAATTGGGATATGGCCTTTTTTCCGGTTATTGTGCGTTCTAATAAACTGGAACTGTTTTGATTGAAATCTTTCAGTACACAATAAGTTGCATATGTGAACTTTTTGAATGATAAATTGATTAGTAAAACAGATTAACTTTTTATTTTGTGTGATCATGCCAACACCAAGATGCAATTAATTCGAAGGCCTATCTGACACAAACTATGTTTTCTTTCTTTGAGGGGTCCAAGTGGCAATGATAAATGTTGAACCTTCAGTGGCAAAGACCAATTCCAGTTTGTTTCGCTGCCTGTAAAATACAGAGACTGTGTTGAGACCCATTTACCAGACTTATCTCATATTGGAGTAAGAGTGGGGTCTTCTTGTGCAGAGGTAGATCCTGACCTCAAGGTCAGGAAGTCCAATTTCAAGTCTTCCCTGTCCTGGAAGCTTGTCCAAACAAGTTGGTTGAAAAATAACTTGGGAATAAGAGGAGAAGGTTGGGAAGGAGCAGATATTTGTAAATGACCATTTTGTACTTCTTACTGTCAACCCTACAACAGAGGTCAAAAGGCACAGAAAGTATTCAGGTATACTGTATGCTAACAGTTATTTGTTGATAGCCAAGTGACCATGAACCTGATATGTAGAGTTTCTTGCGCACTTGTCATCTATACAATCTACAGGTATGGCGGTGGTCAGTTTTAATCTGGCATAGACACGTTTCACATTAGAAGAACATCGACTGAAAATGTTATATTGTGCCGCCCATCTGTTTATCTAAGGTAAGTGTTTGCACCACATTTCCATTATAACTGAACATACATGTGAAGAGAATAAATAAAGCAGGGGAGAGAAAAGTTGGCTAAAAGAAGTGGATCAGTCCACTTTAAATATACATGAAAGTGCCTCAGTTTGCTATGATCTGCAAATCTCAGTTGAACTTATATGTAACATCTGGTTGGCCTAAGTAGAGTCTTAGAATTGCTGTGGCTTGGAAAGAGGCCATTCAACCCATTGTGTACATATCTGGAAGAATGACTCACATAATCCCACTGTCCTCTGTCTTTTTCCTGCAGGTCTGCAAAGTTTTACAATTTGGATAATTATTTAACTGTCTTTTGACGGCTGCATTCCAATCTGCCTCCATATCACTGTCAGTCTTTTCACTCCAGATCCTAGGCACATATAAATGCTTTTCCTCATGTCACCAATGCCTTATTTGTTGATCACATTAAATCAGTGTCCTCTGGTTCTTGACTCTACCATAATGACGCCAGTTTCTACTGATTTGCTTTGTCTAGCTCCTTTGTGATGCCTCAGTTAAAACTCTTCTCAACCTTCTCATCTCAAAGGAGAACTGCCAGAGCTTTTCTACTCTATCTTTTTTGTGGCTAAGTCCAAGTTGCGTGTATTCTTTGGTACGACTTCCATGGCAAGGCCTCATGGGTTTTCTTGCCATATCTTACCAAACACACCTCATTAACTACTTACGCACCTCAGTAGCAACTCTCAACGCTGATCCTGACTATCTTGCCTGTCGAATTTATTAGAATTCTCTGAGAAGGCAACAAGAAGGATAGATAAAGGGGAACCAGAGGATGTAATATGTTTGGCATTTGATTAGATACACATGTTAGTTTACCTAATAAGATAAGAATGCATGTAGTTGGAAGTAGTACATTAGCATAGAGGATTGACTAAGTAATAGAAGACAGAGAGTTAGGATAAATGAGCCATTTTCAGGATGGCAACCTCTAGTTAAAGGAGTGCCACAGTTTGTGGAAGACACAAAAATAGGTGGAAAATCAAGTGGTGAGTGTAATGATTATAATGAGGTCAGCCAGGTGGACCTCATAAAATATGAGTTCCCTGATTGGGGCTGTTAATCTGGTCCAATAAAGGGGCCCTGGCTGACAGATATAAACAGAGTGTCAGAAGTTCTGTTCACTCTGAGACCTGGCTCTGAGGAAGCCAGACCAGCGTCAAGTATTATGCATGTGTAAATGAATGCTGACTTGGTGATGGGATAGCGGCCTCTGTGGATCTATTTCAGTGGTGCCACGAGAAAAGCATGCTCCTGAAGAAATTCGCTCACAGCAGTTGACCTTGAGTTGGGCTAAGCATTTAAAGTCTTAGAGTCATGGAGTCATATAGCACGGAAACAGACCCTTTGATCCAATGCTAAACATAATCACAAACTAAACTAATTCCACCTGCCTGCTCTTGGCCCATATCCTTCCAAACCTTTCCTATTCATGTATCAATCCAAATGTCTTAAACGTTGTAACTGTACCCACATCCACCATTTCATCTGGAAGTTCAATCCACACGTGAATCATCCTCCGTGTAAAAAATTTGCCTCTTATGTCTTTTTTAAATCTCTCTCCTCTCACCTTAAGAATTTGTCCCTAGTTTTGAAATCCCCACCCTAGCGAAAAGACAACCACCATTAACTCCATCTATACCTTGCATTATTTTATAATCTTCTATCTGGTCGCCTCTCAACTTCCTACATTCCAGTGGAAAAAGACTCCCAGCCTATCCAGACTTTCTTTTTAACACAAACCTTCTGTACCCGGCAACATCCTGGCAAATCTCTTCTGAATCCTCTCCAGCTTGATAACATCCTTCCTATAACTGGGCGACCAGAACTGGACGCAGTATTCCAGAAGAGGCCTCATCAATGTCCTGTGCAACCTCACCATAACATCGTAACTCCTATGCTCAAAGGACTGGGCAATGAAGGCATGCATGCTAAATCCCTTTTTAACCACTCTGTCTATATTCTCATCTGAATCATTTATATGAATCACAAACAAAAGAGGACCCAGAACCAATCTCTGTGGCACACTGTTGGTCACAGGCCTCCAGTCTGAAAAGCAACCCTCCACCATTACTCTCTGTCTCCTGCTGTTAAAGCAATTATGCGTCCAATTGGCAAGTTCAGCCTGAATCCCATGTGACATAACTTTACTTATTAATCTACCATGGGGAATCTTGTCAAAGGCTTTACTAAAATCCAAGTAAACAACCAAAAGAACCGTGGATGCTGTAAATTAGGAACAAAAACAAAGTTGCTGGAAAAGCTCAGCTGGTCTGGCAGCATCTGTGGAGGAGAAAACAGAGTTAACATTTCGGGTCCAGTGACCCTTCCTCAGAACCGTTTGGGTCACCGGACCCGAAATGTTAACTCTGTTTTCTCCTACACAGATGCTGCCAGACCAGCTGAGCTTTTCCAGCAACTTTGTTTTTGTTCCAAATAAACAACGTCTACTCTCTGCCATTATCAAACTTTTTGATACCTTCCTCAAAAAATTCGATCAAGTTTGTGAAATATGACTTTCCTCGCACCAAACCATGCCAACTATCCATAATCAACTTTGCCTCTCTACAAATGAAAAGCAATGAGTAATTCTCCTGACAACTTGTGGACACACAGCTTTTTCAGTTATTGAGAGCCTTAGTTTTGCTGAGGCTTCAGATACCAAACCATTTCAAAATTTGACAGATTTAGTTAAGGAACATTATGACCCCAAGTCTCCTCTAATTCTGAGCTGCTATTGGTTTTACTCAGCAATTCGAGAACCAGGGGAATCCGTGTCAGGATTTTTGACCATGTTAGGATGACTAGCAGAGGCATGTGACTTTGGTTTAACCTTTAATGAGATGCTGAGAGACTGTTTGGTATTTGGGATTAATGATGCAAAAGTGTCGGTTAGCTGAAGCCCAACTGGACTTCAAACAGGCACTACAACTGGGTTTATCATTGGAGAACATGGCAGGTGGAGCATATGAGTTACAGGGTATACTGATGGAAGTAGACACCCTCGCCAGGCTGACTGAGCTTTAGGAACACCACTTCAGTGAAGGCAATTGCAAAGCCTCACTCAGGACATATCGTGAACAGAAGGACTCTAGGTCAGCCCACAGCAAAGCCCTGAAACAAAGCCAAGCCTCAGCCAAACAGTTAAAATTTTCTTCAGGATCTGGTCCGGCATGCCATTGTAGTTGCTGCCGGTACATGGACTCAAGACAGCAATTCAGTCCCACTAGACCGAAATTGAGTAAGAAAACTCATAGGCCAGCATGCAGGAGAGTGCACACACTGGAAAGTCCACCTCCATGTGATTTGGAACTGTTAAATTGCATAGTAACATGCAAATCAGAACTAATCAAAATAAATGTCTGTTTAAATGGTCATCCAGTTCTAATGGAGATTGATACAGACACAGCTATTTCAGTGATCACAGAACCAATCTTTAGAACGTATGTCTCAGAAGGGAAAAATTGTGTTCAAGGCACCCCAGGTGACCTGCTCAGGCTACAGAGTCAACAAGATTAATTGAGGGTGATCGAAGGTGCTCCAGCACCCACGTCCACACCGGAGTTTAGGTCTTTCCTTGGGTTGGTGAACTATTACAGAGAGTTCATTCATAACCTGGCCTCCATCCTGGTATCTTTGCATCAACTCTTAAAAAAAGGGTCAAGCCTTGGAAATGGTTGTATGGCCAAGCCATAGCTTTCATGAAAATGAAGAAATACCTATCATCCTCTAAGGTGTTGGCACACTATGATCCCAAGTGAGATCTGGCATTGACATGCAATGCCTCCCCATATGGCATTGGGGTAGTATTAGCTCATAGGTAGTCCAATGGAGAGGAATGCCCAATATGTATGCATCCAGGACTTTGGCTAATGCAGAGCATAATTACACCCAGATAGAGAAGGAAGGGTTGGTGGTCATGTTTAGAGTTAGGGAGTTCCATCAATATCTTTTCATAGATTTGTAAAAATAACAGACCTCAATCCCCTGCTAAAGGGGAGAAGGCAGTGCCATCCATAACTTCAGGATGAGTTCAGCGGTGGGCTCTAATACTAAGTACGTACAATTACAAGTTGGAACACTGTGCGTGAAGCCAAGTAAGCAAATGCAGAAGCATTGAGCTGCCTCCCACTGACATACAGCACCAATGGTACTGCCACTGGAACAGTCCGTAATGGTTTTACATTTTCTGGACCCATTTCCAGTCACAGCTGACAATATCAGACTTTGGATGTGGAAAGATCCGATTCCTGGCAAAACTGAAATAGCTGGTGGTGATGGAGGAATCTAAGGGCCATCACAACCAAAACTGCAACCTCTTTGTACCTGGAGAGACTAGATCACAGTGGAGGACGGCATATTGTTATCGGAAGCAAGAGTGATTGTCTTGAGCAAATGTCGCCACTAGAAACTGGCTGAACTCCTCCAGGGTCAACCAGGGGTTTCCAAAATGAAGTTATTGATGAGAAGTTATGTCTGGTAGCCAGGATTGGATGCAGACATAGCCGCATTGGTGGATCAGTGCACAGAGTACCAACAAGGACAAATTTTACTGCCAGCAGCTCCCCCACCTTCATGGGAAAGGCCGGGTAAACCCTGGACTTATTTACACATCAACTATGCAGATCCTTTCATTGGCACAATGTTCTTAGTCATTGTGGATGCCCATTCAAAGTGGCTGAATTTGCATAAAGTTCATTTGTCAAATATGGGGATAATGATAGAAAAACTGCATGCATCTTTTGCAATAAATGGACCTCCAGAAGTCTTGGTAACAGGTAACGAGCTGTCATTTACCAGCAGGGAATTTGAGTATTTCCTACAGTCGAATGGCATTTATCTTATAAGGACAGCTCCATACCATCCAGCATCAAATGGTCTGGCAGAAAGAGCAGTCCATACTTTGAAGGCAGGCTTAAAAATAAAACGGCCTACAGCCTCACTAGATACCAAACTGTCTTAGTTCCTATTTGATTATAGGACTACCCCTCATGCAACTACAGGGATAGCTCCAGCAGAGTTGCTAATGGGGAGAAGACACTGCACCAGTTTAAATCTGATTTTCCTGGACATGAATGAAACTGCAACAGGAACACCAATGTCAGACACAGCTAAGGGAGAAAAACAGTTTACTCCAGAGGATGCAGTTTGGTGAAAGAACCAAGAGAATAGCCCTACATGGGTATGAGGCCAGGTCCAGTGAGGAATAAACTTCAGATAGGTGCAACAGTCCTGAACAAGCATGTGGACCATATGAAAGCTGCAAACTCGCAAACGGCGTGTGAGAGAGTCTAACACCTTGTGGAAGAGTCTAGGACCAAATGGCATGATCTCAGAATAACAGGTTACCCATTTAAGACCAAGATGAGGAAGTACTTCATCTCTCAGAGGGTAATGAATTTGTAGAATTCTTTACTGCTGAGGCTGGCTCATTAATTGTATTCAAGGCTGGCAGATTTTTCAAGGATAAGCAAAACTTTAATCAGTAAAAAGGTGAAGTCACTGTAGTTTTGCCAGACCACAGGGCTGCTCTCTCATTCGAGAGAAAAGACTGGTGTGGGTGGTCGTTTGACCTGAATGTCACCACACCTCACATGAGGGCAGAGGTTGGGAAGGAGAGTCCTTCATGGTAACGTCAGCCAGTGCAGGAATTGAACCCACTCTGCTGGCATCACTTTGCATTGCAAAACAGCTGTTCTGCCATCTGTTGAGGCATGATGGGTAGAATGTTGTCCTTCTGCATTGTAACGTACTATAATTCCATGGTGCTACTGGAGTTGCAGTTTGCAGTTCCGTGTTTGTAATGTTTGGCTCCATGTCGGCTGGAATTATAACAGATGCACTGAAGGAGCTGTGTGTGTGCCTGGAAGGAGAGTGAACATTTGACAGCATTGAGCTCTCTCATGAGTGACTCACTTTCTTCCTCTTGCATACAGATCAGTTGCAGCAACTGGAGAGACCAGGCAGGTAGCAGCAGGCATACTTAGCCACAGTGGGCTCTACACTTCAAATGTTTAACTTTATTAACTTTCAGAAAACACGAATCTCAGTACACCAGTGCTTACAAAAAAAACAATTAAAATTTCTTAGGGACCTTACATTAGAATTGCAAACCCCCAAGACATAGTGAAATAAGTAGCACACCACTATACTCACTGTTCCCTTTCCAGAAAAATCAAATAAATTGGAGAAATTGCACTTATTTACTATAGTTATTTCCCCTTGTAATGTAGCTGATCATATTTGATAGAGATAAGCAAATGTCATGAATTTGATTTTGATTTGAAAGCCCATATCTTGCTGAACTCCTGCAGTAAGTAATCATTTTCACGTTACAAAATTAAGTTTCAATTTGCACAGAAAAAAACAAACTGAATTGAAGGATGTGATCCCAAAACCCTTTTAAAAAATCCTAAAATCCGTTGTAATAAAAAGGAATTAAATGCAGTGAGTTGTTTGAAGCAGCAGCATTGGTTTAAGGCCTGTATTTGGAGTTATCTTTCAGTGGTATGTTTTACTTGAGTTGTCTGCTTTTTTGAATTTAGTAGGTTGACATGCATGTTTACAGCAGAATGTCATGACTCTCAAAGGGAATAGAACCGGATGGATACCAATCATCAGCATTGTAAGTTAACAAGCAGCATTTCAACCTTTTAACAGGATTTGTCAATAAAATCATCTATTTTTGGCAAATAAGTTCGATTATTTTGACAGTAGGTGTGACAGCTGTCAATACCAATGGAAGTTATTTTTTCCAGCTGTTGTTTATGCACATTACCCAACCTATTTAGTCTGAGAAGGTAGTGCTGTGCATTCTCCATCAACTACTGCAGTTCCTCTTGTTGTGGTTTAAAACAGCTTGCTAGACTGGCAGTTAAGAATCAAACAGTTTGTCCACAACCACCCTCGGAAAAAAATTCTGAATTTTAAAGCTCTCAATCAGATCTGCTTTAGGTTCTGTCTTTTCTAGAGTACAGAATCTGATTCTGCTCAAATAAAACAAAGAACTGCAAATGCAGGAAATCTGAAACAAACACAGAAATAGCTGGAGAAACTCAGCAGGTTTGGCAGCATCTGTGGAGGGAACAACAAAGTCAATGTTTAGCTCTTAGAAAGAGTCCTGAAGAATGTCACTGGACCTGACACGTTAATTCTGCTTTCTCTCCACAGACCTGCTGCATTTCTCCAGGAATTTCTGTTGCTGTTCCCCTTCTGCTCCATCTGTCTTGATGGCCATGTCCTCTCAACCCAGGTAACATCCAGTAACATCCATTTCTGAAGAAGGGTCTAAGCCCGAAATGTCAGCTTTCCTGCTCCTCTGATGCTGCTTGGCCTGCTGTGTTCCTCCAGCTCTACACCTTGTTATCTAACATCCAGGAATTTCCTTTCTAACAGCACTATGGGAGTATCTATACCGCACAGTCTGCAATGGTTAAAAAAGGCAGCTCACTGCCATTTTCCCAACTATGGAGTTGCCAGTGATGCTCAAATCCCAAAAGCAAATAACAATAAGGGTGATGGAGCTGTCAACATTTTTAACTGGATGCAGCTTTGGTACGGTGTTGAGTCTTATTTAATATTTAAAAACTATGCAGAATTGTATTTAAATTAATGATAAGCTACAAAATGCTGTAAAATGACAGGGTAGCCCTCAAGTCATGTTTTGTCAGATCAAAATCCTGGAACTCCATCCCTCACAGCATTGTGGGTCTACTTACAGCAAATATATTGGTTCAAGAAGGCAGCTCATCACCACTTTCTCCAGGGCAACTAGGGACAGGCAATAAATGCTGGCCTCAGTGAGGGGCGGCACAGTAGCTCAGTGATTAGCACTACTGCCTCACAGCGCCAGGGAGCCGGGTTCGATTCCAGCCTCGGGCGACTGTCTGTGTGGAGTCTGCACATTCTCCCCGTGTCTGCGTGGGTTTCCTCCGGGTGCTCCGGTTTCCTCCCACAGTCCAAAGATGTGCCGGCTAGGTGGATTGACCATGCTAAATTGCCTGTAGTGTTCAGGGATGTGTAGATTAGGTGGGTTATAGGGGGAAGGGTCTGGGTGAGATGCTCTGAGGGTCGGTGGGGCCTGTTTCCACACTGTAGGGATTCTATGATCTATGATCATCTCCTGAATAAGTAAAATAAATCCTGCTAGTAAATTACTCCTGTGTCTTCAGGTGTTTGCTTTTCCTTAAAACACTACAAGACATGTAGTCAGAACTGATTGAGTTTTGGTGATTATCGGCTTTGATAAAGCCATCAGTCAGCTTTTTGTAGCTTTTCATATGGTTTAAATGCAATTCTGCCTAATAGATAAAATGGGAAATAGTAACCTATTTTTGAGCTTGTGCAATTTTCCTTGTATGCGAGTACATTATTATCACATTTTCTATTATATCATGTTGATCCAGGACCTCAAATTTTTTGTTTAATTTTGCCCTATAAGTTTGCACTGAAGTAGAATCTCCTTGGGATTTAGCTGATCTACCTCTCCATCTGCAGTGAAATGTCAGCAGAAATCCCAGAAAAACAGGCTTCTAACTCTGTCATCTCAGCCCCTTGTCAATTCCATCCTCAAACCTCAACCTATTCCAAATACTGCCTCCCATATTCTACACCGCATCAGCCCTGCACCCATCATCGCTGTTCTTTTTCACATACAGAGGCTGCTGTTTCCCAGTCACTCCAATTAAAAATTCTCAGCTTTGTCTTTTGCTGAGCCTGCGCCTTCACCCCCAGATTCCTCAGCTCATTCCAACTGGCCTTTTCCCTCTTTGTTTCCTGAAACTCACCCAGTCTTATTTCCCACTCCACCCACTACCCCGACAACATTTCATTCCTGAGATTCTAATCTCTGGTGTATCCATTTCCCCTCCACCCCACCACTGGCCATTCCAGAATTAGCTGTGATATTCCTAGGTGCCTTGTTCCTGAACTCCTCCCAGCATTCAATTTCCTTTTTCTCCTTTAAGAACACCCTTAAACCAATCTCTTTGACTAAAATTTGGGCACCCTGCCAAAACTTTCCTACTTTGGCTCAGTATCTATTTTTCTCACATCCCAGTGAAGCATCTTGGCATGTTTTCCAAGTGTACGTTGTGGCATTTTCCCAGAAGACCACTCTTGGCAACCGGTGGTATTTGTCACCTTTGTCAGTATACGGTACTGTGCAAACATTATTCGAGGTAGTTTACTGCTGCTGATTCTCCTTTATATTTGCCTTGTCTTGGCCTATCTAGTGATGCATACTAAAAGATATAGTATTATAGAGTATCTACAAAAAGATGCTGTCCTTAGATAACACAGTCCTTTGCATGATCAATATATAGAACCACATTTGATTAGACATAATTACCAGGGCATCAGGGAACTGGACAGCTACATCTGTTCTCTCTGAAAGCTAGAGTAGAATTCCTTTCTCCACACACAGACTATGTATGATATCAGTGGAATATGTGAAACTGATGCAATATGAACTCTAACCCCTTCAGAACCAGTACATCATACAACAGAAGATGCTTCATAAATGAAACTTGTCATCATATTGGTAAATGAATAATGTGAAGAACTGAAAGGTTGCTTATGAGGAAAGTGGAGAAGTCAAATTTTACTGTTTGACTGAAAATGGAGTTTAGGCACAGCTATGGTTTTACCAGCTCTCTGGGGATGGGCTAGGAGATGCCATAGTCCATAAAGTTAACGGGAAGGGGAAGTATCTTTCTAAGACTAGCTCTTGTTTGTAGAGAGAAGGATGGTGCAATGCTCTCTGTCCAGAGGCAAAATGAATCACTTAAGTTGCAAATAAGGGATTTCCCAATCGTGGCTAGAATTTTACCAGTGGCAGTGTGCTGTCTGCTGTGTGGGAAAATAGCTGGATAAATACTGGAGGCCTCCTGGCAGGCCTTGGAGGAGTGGTATCCTCTAATTTGGGCACAATTTGGCACACTGAATGGTGGAAATGGCTGCTCCCACAGCAACGGCAATGCTGGCCCTTATCAACCTCTCATTCCCCTTTCTCAGTCTGACTAGATTGGCTCCACAGTTCTCATGCATTTACCTGGTTGACAGGACCACAACATTCTCTTCACTTTCCTCCTGCAGTGCATTCCCAGCAATAGCCACTGTTCCTGGTGGCACTGCTGAGGCTACTGATCTTGTAATCCTCTGATTAGGAGTGGGTGACCATCCTTAATAGGGATGGCAGAACAGGGAATAGCCACTTAATTAGTGGCCAGTTACAGGATGCATCCATGGGTCCCTCATCACGGTTTTTAAGACTGTTGGCAGGAGCCCCAACCCCATCATCAAATTATGGCCCTGCATTTCTTAACTGGCAACATAATGTTGGTAGTGAATGCAAAAATTTAGAAACCATTCTATTTATTCATCATCAATCTTCTCAGGGTACTACATTTGCAAAAAAAATTAAGTTGCTGCTATTATAGTGAAATTGAAAAATATCTTGTTTCTCTTTCAAAGTGAAACAGAGGTTTGACTTTGATGTTTTCTACTCACTGTAGTTCTGTTTGATCTTTTGTCTCAGAGACCAGTTGCATGAGATATTAGCACAAAGCGTTACTTCGAAATTGTAGTGAATCCTCCATTACTTTATCAGTGTTTTCTCCTGAAATTATGCCATTGATAGTGTATTTATACAACTTTAAGTCTTCAAAGAGCTGGCAGCACTGGGATTTGAAAGCATGCCATTGGATTTTCATGCCTTAGTGTTCAGGTTGATTTGATTAAATGCAAGCTCTTTGAACTCAAAGCCAGTACTTTTGGTTCTTGCACTCTGAGATAACATTGGGTTAGATTTTCCACCAATTGACTACAAATGGGCAGAAAATTGCTTTAACATATATTGAAAGTCAACTAATTTGAAGTACAGAATTTAGCCCAAAACTCCTTCTGCTTAATATTAGTCATGATATTCTGCCTTTTCTTTAAGTTGGGGTTCAAAGAACCAATGAGTTTACAATGCCTCATGTCACTCTACTAAAAGCAGCAGCAGGTGCACAATTCCACAAAATCAAACTGTTTTTTCAACTATGTCGCAGAGTATGGTGCCCTTCCAATCCAAATGCTCAGTCTAAAATTACTAAATCTCATTCCATCTGTTAGTAAAGTTCGATCATGTTACTGAGGGACAATTCACAATCCATAATTTCAACTTTTCCACTTGGCACACTGAGATGTTTAGTGTTACATTAACACAATATCTACAAGTCAAAGAACTACACAATGTTTGTGGAGCAACATCATCAACATGAATTAAAAACGTTAGTTATTTATGAGTGACTACAAACCAAACTGCAAAGAACAAGTTGGAATGCAATAACGTATGACACTCATATACTCTGTGTGAAATGAGAGATTTTATGATAGAAGAATGACTAAAAATGTTCAAAGAGTGAACAGGATGTGACATCAGAAGAATAAAGCACTGGTCCAAAATATAGCTTAGCCCCTCACGACTTGACAGCTGCTGAACACCATAAGTGAATAAATTCCGACAATCATGTTCTAACTGACTTCCAGATTGAGCTAAAAATTCTCACATGAAGATCTGTATGTTGTATCATTAAGTAACAGAATACAGACAAATGAAGTTCAGCAGAAAATAGCCTGACAACAAGAGAATGTTTGCCTGAATTCACATGTAAGAATTACTAAACACAATATTGACTTTTTTTTTGGTCTAGATACCTAATATATTAAATTCAATCTCCAGACACCAAACTTCAAGTATGACGAGGTAATGGCCTAGTGGAGTCATTGTGAGACCATCAATCCTGAGACCCAACTAGTGTTCTGGGCTTGAATCCTGCCATGGCAGATGGTAGGATTTGAATTCAATAAATATCTGGAATGAAGAGCAACAGTCTGACGGAATGCTCTCCTTAGTCAGCATCTTCCAAACCAACAACCACTTCCATCTAGAAGGACATCGGGACACCACGAGAACACAACCATCTGCAAGCTCCCCTCCAAATCATTCACCATCCTGACATTGAAATATACCACCGTTCCTCCACTGTCGCTGGGTCAAAATTCTAGAATTCCCTCCCTAATTGCTTTATGGGCCTATCTGCATAACATGGACTGCAGCGGTTCAAGAAGGCAGCTCGTCACCACTTTCTCGAGGGCAACTAGGGATGGGCAATAAATGTTGGCCAGCCAGCGATGCCCACATCACATGAGTGAAGTAAAAAAATACTTTACCTGGTTATGGAACAGAAAGGGCTACCTAAATCAACATTGGAGTAATGTTGTGAAAGATCATAAAATTGATCTGAAATAGCTTACTAATGATGTAGGTTTTCAAGTTTGGGGTTCAGCTTATGAGTCAAAATGATAATATTGTCCTCACATCATAATAAGATTTCTGTGCTACAATTGGAAATAACTCAACAGAGGCTGGTATCCTGTTACCAAGTCACCCTTTATTTACACGTGGAAAGTCCATGACACTGAATCAGCTCCCTCAGAGCCGGCTGTCAGAGTGAGCAGAGTGTCTAACATTCCTGTTTTTATCTGTCAGCCAGGGCTCCTTGATTTGACCAGATTAACAGCCCCAATCAGGGGATTCATATTATATGAGGTCCACCCGGCTGACCTTGTTACATAGATTACAGAAATTCATCAAGGAAGTATTGAATTGGTGGCTATTAACTTCATTACAATCCCTAACAATTGATTTAATCAAAGAATGCTCTATTTCAAAATGTAGCATTTGCTATGTTATGTTCCAAGAAGATTCAGGAGTCAAAGTGTTAAACAATGGGAGCTTTATTTAAGTGGTATTTATTCTGCAGGCAGCAAGCTTACACTAAGCTGTTTCCCACCCAAAATAGCCAAAGACATTATCACAACATCACATGATATGACTCTTAAAATGACAGTCCATCATACTTATACAAATACATAACACCCCTCCCCCTTTAAATCAGAGGTTTCTGCAATGAAAACACTCACAAAATTTACAATTATGTACAACTGGCAGGAAGTAAGATATTCTGGGGGATGTCAATTCCTGTTCGGCTGTCAGCACACCTCAGATGTCTGTTTAGTTTTCTCGTTGGCTTTAACATCTGGTATTTTAGGTGTACATCATCTGTCATTATCTTTTCCTGAGGCAACTGAATGTGCAAATCTCCAAACAATGTCATGGTATGCTCCACTATGGTGATGCGTCCCTCTGGTCATTCCCATGGGCGTACTGGCACTAATGGAGCTAGGTTGCAAACTCTTGCACATATTTTCACTTCCTCCTTACATTCAGAGTTGAATCCTGGCTACCAAAAACTAACTTCTGGTTAGCTGCTTCATTCTGACTTCAAAACATCCTATTAGCGCTAGAGAATACTGGGGAGGAATTAAGTAGAGAAGTAATATTAGACAGACTAATGGTGTTAAAGGCAGAGAAGTCCCCTGGCTCTGATGACTTGCCTTGAGTATCCTAAAAGAAGGACCTACAGAAATAGTTGATGCATTTGTTGTAATTTTCTAAAAATCTTTGGATTCTGGAGAAATATCACAGGATTGGAAAACTCCCAATGTCACACCCCATTCAAAAAGGGAGGGAGGCAAAAAGTGGATAACTATTGGCCAATTAGCCTAACAGTTATTGGTGGAAAAGAACTGGAATCAATTTTTAAAGCAGTAATAGCAGCACATTTGGAAAATCAAAATCTAATCAAGCAGAGTCAGTATGGCTTCATGAAAGGGCAATAGTGTCTGACTAATTTAATAGAATTTTTTGAGAAAGTCTCAACCAGAGTGGATCAAGGAAAAACCAGTAGATACGTTGTATTTGGATTTCCAGAAGGTGTTGGTGGTAGCATATTGGTATGGATAGAGAAGTGACCAACGAGTAGGAAACAGCAAGTAGGGATCAGGGGTTATTTTCCAGGTTGGCAAGTCGTGGCCAGTGGTGTTCCACAGGCATCAGTGCTGGGTCTGCAAATATTTACAATATGTATTAATAATTGGACGAAGGAAACAAACTATAGCCAAATTTGTGATGACACAAAAATACGTGGAAAAGCAGGTTGCGAGAGAGTTCCAAGCAGTTTACAGAAATATATTAGGTTAAGTAAGTGGGCAAAAAGTTTGCAAATGGAGTGTCATGCAGGAAAATGTGAAATTGTTCATTTTGGAAGGGAGAACAAAAAGAACAGAGTATTATTTAAATGGAGAAAAACTGCAGAAAGCTGCACCACAAAGGGATTTGGGAGGTACTTATGCATGAAACACAGAAAGCTAGCATACACGTGCAGCAGGTAATCCGGAAGGCTAATGGAATGTTGGCTCTTATTTCAAGGGGGTTGGATTATAAGTGTAGGGAAGTCTTACTGTAACTGTACAAGGTGCTGCTGAGATCACATCTGGAGTATTGTGAGAAGTTTTTGTCCCCTTATTTAAGGAAACATATCATTTCATTGGAGTAAGTTCATACAAAAGGATTGTCTTATGAGAAATGGCTAAGCAGGTTGGGATGATACTCATTGGAGTTTAGAAGAATCAGAGCATGGAAAAATACAGGATTCTTAAGAGACTTGGCAGGGTAAATGCTGGGGCATGTTTCCTCTCATGGGAGAGTCTAGGACCAGAGGGCATAATGTCAGAATAAATGGGTGCCAATTTATAGAATCACAGGATCCTTGCAGTGTAGAAGCAGGCCATTTGGCCCATTGAGTCCACACCGACCCTCCGAACAGCATTTCACCCAGACCCACCTAACACAGGTTAGTGTCATTAGCGATGGCTCGTATGTTTAATGATAGTTGCTCTTCTGGGAGTCTGGGCTTTTCTCATGCTCTTTTTTGTACCATGTAGATTTTCTTCTTACTCTTTATTTTCTGTATTTTTCCTGTACATTATTCATGTTTCTCCCTCAAACACACCCATTCAATATGCCCTTTCTGGCTGCAGTTTCTGCATATAGCTTCTCTATACAAGCAATTTGCTGCTGCACGGCCTGTTTTTCCACACTGATGACAGTTTTGAGTCTGTGTTGGTGCTCATCTCTCAGCCACCATTTTGTGAACTGTTATGCTTGATCTGAGTAGTTCAGCTTTCTTGGCTGCTAGTTCCATCAAAGCTGCTATTTCCAATGCTTTCTTTAAGTCTAGATTCCTTTCTGTCAGTAATCTGTTCTGGACTGCTTCACTTTTTAAACCACCCACCAGCGTCAATTAAGCTGTCTCTGAATTTGCAAAGTTCTGCTAACTTCTTTAAAATTGCTTCAACTGGGAGATAGATTCATGAACATGCTGCTTGTGTTTGTGGAATCTGAATCTTTTAGCAATCACCAGTGGTCTTGGTGAAAAATGGTTTCATAGGATTCCTATTATTTCTTCATACTTCTCAGCTTTTCTGGCTATAACAGACTCCTCAGGGACACAAGAACAACTGTATCTGCTTCAATTTTGTTACCTTGAACTAAAGATGGGTGTCTTTCAGTGTAGGAGTTCCAGCTTGCTGTGCTTTCATCATATGGTCCAATGGCAGCACAATTTCCCACCATTTTGTACTTCCTTTTAAAATGAGAAGGGTCTGCATAGCACAATGTATGATGTATATTTTAGCACTACTTTGCTTTTATCTGTTTAAAACAAGGTATTCCTGAGGTTGCCTGATTCTTCCCAAGTCTACACTTCTATTGCAAAACATTTACCTCCATGTAAGGTACTCGTTATTCAGTATTTCTTCAGGGTGGTGCACATAGAAAGCTTCTTCTGCACTATTCACTTCTTCCCTGGATTTATTTTTTATTTCATCACTGCTTCACTACAACAATGGCATCCTTTGATTTATTTTATTCTTTTTCTTGAAGCCCCTCCAAGATCTTCAGTGAGGACCATGACATTTTTTTAATGTATGAGTGATTGCCCTAATGGCTCTCCAAACAGTTTCTAGTCTTGTCACTGGTTTTCTTTTTGTGTTATGTTCCAAGAAGGACGAGAAGACCAAAGTGTTAAGCAGCAAGAGCTTTATTATGGAGATGTTAACTCTACAGGCAGCAACCTTAGACTAGGCTGTTTCCTGCTCAAAATTTCTGATAACGTCATCATTACATCATGTAATCGGATCTTAAACTGACAGTTCTTAGACAAAGATGTGATCAGCATGGTCCCAAGTAGGACACAAAGAATTTCTAGTTAGATGATAAAAACAAAAACAACAGCATACAGTGGTCTAATGGTTTCTAATGCTACTTGATCTAGTTTAAACTCCATCATTACAAGTTGTGAAATTGAATTTAGTAAGATCTGGTGACGTGGGGAAGCAACAGAGAAAAAAAAGTCAAGAAAACTGTGAGGTTGTTGTAAAAATCCATAAGGTTCACTAGTTTTCTTAAGAGAAGAGAATTTTTCATCCTTGTCCAGGTCTTGACCCAGCTCCTGCCCTGAAAGACTTTCAATGCCATTTGTAGTGGCCTTACAAAGATAGAGGGTATAGTCTCCATAGTCCATAGGCTGCTATGCAGGTTAAGTCTGAGGGTCAGGTAAGGGGAAGGATTGTGAAGGTAAGTTCTTCGTGGTAACATCAGCTAGTGTAGGAATTGAACCCATCCTGTTGGCTTCCCTTTACATCACTAACCAGACATCCACCCAACTGAGCTAGCCAACCTCCAGTAGCCTAATAAGGCATTCAGATATAAATAAAAAATCATATACTGCTTATGAGTAAGGTAAAGGTAAAGTAAGGTAATGTAACTTATGTGTAAAGTAAAATGAGGTAATGTTCCTTCTCAGAATAACAAGTGTGGATAACAAACAGGACCTTGTCAGTATCATCCAAATCCAGAAATAAATCATTCAAAAATAGCCCACAAGAATGCTTTGTTGTACATTGTGTTGCTTTATTTGTATGCTGTAACATGGAGTGATGGGACTTAGGTTTGTAATTGTGTTCTCTAAATCCCTATGGAGTAGGAAAACTTTCAGTTTTTCATATCCCATAACACTGTTAGCTCTTTAATTGGAACTATCTATTCTACTGCAACTGCAAAATTTTGCAGATGCTGGAAATCTGAAATAAGTATCCAGCAAACCAGCATTTATGCAGAGACATCAGTATTAGGAAGACCAAATATAGACTAGGGACTTCTTTGCAAAAGACTTCCATTCAGTCTGTTTAGAATACTGTGTACAATTCTGGTCACCTTTCTATAAGAAGAATGTTGTTATACTTGAGAGGATGCAAAAGAGATTACAAGGATGTTCCCTGGACTGGAAGGTTTGAGTTATAGGGAGAAATTGAATAGGCTGGGCTATTTTCCGTGGAGCGTTGGAGTTTGAGGGGTGACTTTATAAAGTTTAATAAAATCATGAGGGGCACGGATAGGGTGAATAGCTGAGGTCTTTTTCTGAGGTGGGGAAGTCCAAAACTAGAAGACCTAGGTTTAAGGTGAGGGGGAAAAGATTTACTAGGCCCTGAGGGATAACTTTTTCATGCAGAAGTGGTGTGTGTACGGAATGAGCTGCCAGAGGAAGTGGTGAAGGCTGGTACAATTACAACATTTAAAAGTCATCTGGATGGGAATATGAATAGGAAGAGTTTAGAGAGATATAGGCCAAATGCTGGCAAATGGGACGAGGTCACATTGGGATGTCTGGTCAATGCGGGCAACATGGACTGAAGAGTCTGTTTCCATGCTGTGTGACTGTATGATCTTGAGCTTCCTGTGGCTGGTCATTCCATCATGTCAACTCTGATGATTTGTCTTTAATTTCCTATTCTGTTCCAATGAAGTTCAGGGAATAGTACCACAGCTTTCAACACTGTACTCAGCAGGCTTCTAGACTCAATATTAGTTCTTTTGGCCGAATAGCTAGTTTGCTATGTATTGTGATGCCAACAGCATGGGTTCAATTCCTATATGAGCTGAAGTTACCATGAAGCACTCACTTTCTCAAACTCTCCCCTTGCCTGAGGTGTGGTGATCCTCAGGTTAAACCACCATCAGTTGTCTCTCTCTCTAATGAGACAGCAGCTTTAATGGTCTGGTAGGATTATGGGGGTCTTACAGAGGCCTGGGTCAGATACAAATGTATATCATATCATAGAATCCCTACAACGTGGAAACAGGCCCTTTGGCCCAACAAGTCCACACCGACCCTCAGAGCGTCCCATCCAGACCCATTCCCCCTATAACCCCCTCAATTCTACACATCCCTGAACACTATGGACAATTTAGCATGGCCAATCCACCTAGCCTGCACATCTTTGGACTGTGGGAGGAAACTAGAGCACCTGGAGAAAACCCACGCAGACACTGGGAGAATGTGCAAACTCCACACAGATAGTAGCCCTGAGGGTGGAATCGAACCCTGGTGCCTGGCACTGTGAGGCAGCAGTGCTAACCACTGAGCCACCGTGCTGCCCCCAAAATGTCTGTCCTCTTGAATGAGAAATAGGGCATGTAAAAGAGAAATGAACAAATAAATGCAAAATATTTAAATCTATAATAATAACTAAGAACTTGTGATCTCAGAACACCACTACTAGTTTGTCTTACAGCTTTATCTTCTGTCAAATTCACACATTGTCTCAGTATACACAATAAATTCAGATTTCATCATTTCTTTTCTTAAGTCAATATGTATCATGTTGCGACTTCATTAATATAAAGTTAAGATATAATTAAATTTACAATACTTTTATCACAATATAATTTTTCTTTGTTAAAATGCAGATTGACTTCTACTTTTCTTTAAGATTTTAGAGGTTTAATTACTAGCTGATTCTTTTGTAGACATAGCTGCTGAAACATGATTGTCAAACAGCATTCATTCTGCATTTTTTTCTGATGAAGAGTCTAGGCCCGAAACGTCAGCCTTCCTGCTCCTATGATGCTGCTTGGCCTGCTGTGTTCATCCAGCTCTACACCTTGTTATCTCTCTTCATTCTGTTCTGGACCTGTTGAAGTCTACTTGGTTCTGTCGTTTAGTTGCTTATTTAAAACAAGGCTGAAAGCACCTTCCTTTAGCACGTCTCATCGTACAATGGCATTTCCTTTTCAGCTGAAGTGTTAACAGTGTGTGTCATAAATGTTAGTGAGGTACTGAAACACTCATAACACTTATTTTTAAAAGCAGACTCTAGGGACCTAACAAATATGCAGCAAGCTAATATATATTAGTGAATGTCAGATCTCTGCCCTTGCTCTGCTCAGGTTGACATACACCATGTAATGTCAAAGAATTCTGTAGGAACTACAACATCCCAAAAGGATACAGGGTAATAATTTGAAAAGCTCATAGAGTCATAGAGTAATACAGCACAGAAACAGACCCTTCGGTCCAACTAGTCTGTGCCGAACATAATCCCAAACTAAACTAGTCCCATCTGGCCTGATCCTGGCCAATATCACTTCAAACCTTTCCTATTCATGTATGCATCCAAATATCTTTTAAACATTGTAATTGTACCCACATCCACTATTTCCTCAGGAAGTTCATCTTACACGTGAACCACCCTCTGTGTAAAAAAATTGTCTCTCACGTCTTTTTAAATCTCTCTCGTCTGACCTTAAAAATGTGCCCCCTTGTCTTGAAATTCTCCCATCTTCGGGAAAGACAACTACCATTAACTCTATCTGTACTTCTCATTATTTTATAAACTTCTATCAGGTTGCCTCTCAATCTCCAAAATTCCAGTGAAAAAAGTCCCAGCCTATCCAGCCTTTCTTTATAACTCAAACCTTCCATACTCAGCACCATCCCAGTAAATCTCTTCTGAACTCGCTCCTATAGGTAATATCCTACCTATAACTGGGTGACCAGAACTGGACACAGTATTCCAGAAGAGGCCTCACCAATGTCCTGTACAACGTCAACATGACATCCCAACTCCTATACCCAAAGGACTGAGCAATGAAGGCAAGTGCGATTAAACGTTACACAAAGGTAGAGCTTTTATAAGTATTTCTTTGATAAATATTAATAGACTGAACATGTTATACTGCTAAATAATGACTAAACACAGAGTATTTTTGGATTATTTGTTTTTTTGACTTGCTACAAACTTTGATAAGGTCCAAAAATGAGTATAAAGATTACAGTGCATGATTAACCTGTGCCTATTCCTTTTGATGTAAACAGCATACAATCTTAGTAAATCTTGTTCATTGTCACAGTTGCAGCACGCTGCCTGAGCTAAACGCATTGCAGAGTGGCTGCATGCCTTTGCAGACCAACAACATCATGAAAAGCAAGCAACACTCAAAGGCTACCTGCGCTTCTTAAAGGGGCGGTGCATTTCGATTGGAACAAGTGTAAGAATTGCAGGGAAAGAGTTCACGAGTAAGAAGAATAAGGAATAATGGTACAACATAGAAGACGAGCTGCCTTGTGGGACAATGTCAATGGCACTTTGGAACACCAAATCCAGTTCCTCTCTTAGGATGACAACTTCTATCCTCCCAATACTACCACTCCACTAGTGCCTCTGCTAATGTCTGTCAGACTGTCAAACCAGATTGCTGCAGTCCATGGCTGATATGGTGCAACCTGTAGCCAGGCTTTCTTCATCGAAAGCTGAGTGAGGTTGTCCTGCACAGATACCTGTTGGCTGCACCAATGAAAGTCATCAATCTTCTAGCACCATTGCTGCAGTCACTGGTATACCACTGCACAGGAACGTCAAACCAGGGAAGGTCTGTCATGAGATGGACACTGAGGAAATGTACAAGAGAGGATCAGCTGACTTTTCTACGGACAAGTGGATAGTTCGTTTGATAAAGATGGTTTAGAATGGTTGTTTTCTAGCGGCTTTTATTTCAATTTGGTGATGAAGAGGATGTTTGATGGCTTATCACAGTAAGTTGAGTGATTGGAAAATTGGGGCTTGTGTTCACTGGGACCAGAGTTAGAAGAGATGATCATGAACAGTCTAGCCTAAAAGCAAATGTGCTGACTGTATGTTCCTTCTCTTCCACTGAATTCAGGAGCACATTGTGCCAACCGGCCCCTCTCTCCCCTCCACCACCACCCCCACTGCCAGCCCCAACCTACTGCTAACATCAGTGGCTTGAGATATATCTGGTTACAATGTCTGTGTCCTCATGATGTAAGATTACAGTTGATGCAGCAGACCATGACAAATGATGAGAAACTTTATGGAGGGTACTGCAGGGCTCCTCCAGAGTGGTCCAGGTAGTGCAATATTTGTTGAAGTATTTTAGTGATCTGGCCTTTTGTGTTGAAGTATGGTTCTCACAATGTGTGTATTGTCCACGCGTACATGGCTTGTGCGCTGGAATGATAAGCAATGTGCTCAGCAAATATTGCTTCTTGCTCAGTAGCCAGTCTTTGGTTTCTAGTTGTGGTTAAAACTCTGATGGTAGAGTGGATTAGTACAGATTAAAATAATCATTGCTGCTGCCAGGATAGAGGACATTGACTTCCGTGATATAGAATCATAGAGTCATACAGAGTGGAAACAGACCCTTCGGTCCATGCCAAATATAATCCCAAACTAAACTAGTCCCACCTGCCTGCTCCTAGCCCATATCC
>NC_063341.1:45750405-45777704 GCF_021869965.1 Rhincodon typus
TTATCTCAGATTCTCCAGCGTCGGCAGTTCCGACTATCTCTTTCAGAGCACTGCTCCTTTGTCAGGTGTACACTTCACCTGATGAAGACACAGCGCTTTGAAAGCTTGGGATATCAAATAAACCTGTTAATTATAACCTGGTATCATGTGACTTCTGACTTTGTCTACCCCAGCCCAACACTGGCATCTCCACATCTAGGGAAAAGACATCTACTATTAACCCTGTCTATACCCCCTCATGACTTTGTAAGTCTCTATAAGGTCACCTCTCAACTTCCTATGCTTCAGTGAAAAAAGTCCCAGCCTATCCAGCCTTTCCTTATAACTCAAACCTTCCATACCTGGCAACATCCTAGCAGATCACTTTTGAAATTTCTCGAGCCTAACAACATCCTTCCTATAATTAGGCGACCAGAACTGGACATAGTACTCCAGAAGAGCCTCACCAATGTCCTATACAACCTCAGTATGACTTCCTAACTCTTATACTCAAAGGACTGAGCAATGAAGGCAAGTATGCTAAATGTCTTTTGAAACACCCAGTCTATAATGTGACATAAACTTCAAAGCATTATGTACCTGAACCCCTAGGTCTCTCTGTTCTACAACACTACCCAAGGCCCTACCATTAATTGTGTAAGTCCTGCCCCTGTTTGTTGTATCAAAGTGCAACACCGTGCATTTATCCAAATTGAATTCCATCTGCCATTTTTTAATTGTTGACCCATTTGACCAAGATCCCTTTGTAATCTTAGAAAACATTTTTAACTGTCTACTATGCCACCAATTTTGGTGTCATCCCCAAATTTACCAACCATGCCTTCTATATTCTCATGCAAATTATTTATACAAATGACAAACAAAAGAGGACCCAGAACCGATCCCTGTGGAGCACCTCTGGTGACAGGCCTCCAGTCCAAAATGCAACCCTCCAACATTACTCTGTCTCCTGCCATTAAGCCAATTATGTATTCAATTGGCAAGCTCACCCTGAATCCATGTGACCTAACTTTACTAATTAGTCTACCATGGGGAACCTTGTCAAAGACTTTACTAAACTCCAAGTAAACAATGTCTACTGCTCTGCCCTCCTCAATCTTTTTGGTAACTTCCTCAAAAAACTCAATCAAGTTTATGAGACATGATTTTCTTTGCACAAAACCATGCTGACTATCCCTAATCCAATTTTGCCCCTCCAAATGTTTATATATCCTATCTTTTAGGATCACCTCCAACAACTTACCCCCAAATGAATGTAGACTCACAGGTCTATAGTTCCAAAGTTTCTCCTTACAACCCTTCTTAAACAAACAGCATTAACTACCCTCTAGTCATAAGAACATAAGAACTAGGAGCAGGAGTAGGCCGTCTGGCCCTTTGAGCCTGCTCCGCCATTCAATAAGATCATGGCTGATCCTTTCGTGGACTCAGATCCACTTACCAACGTTCTCACCGTATCCCTTAATTCCTTTATTGTTCAAAAAAAATCTACCTTTTTTTAAAAAACATTTACTGAAGTAGCGTCAACCCTTACAACCCTTCTTAAACAAACAGCATTAACTACCCTCTAGTCTTCAGGCATCTCACCCGTAGTAATAGATGATGCAAATATTTCTGCAAGGGGACCTGCAATTTCCTCCCGTACTTCCCACATATTGAATATCAGTTGGATATTGAGGAAGCAGAATCCCTTCCAGTAGTAGAACCTCTCCAAATTGGCATGTAATGTCCACAAAGTGGTATGTGTGCAGACAATAGCACCATAAGGAAGCTTGCTGTCCAAGTTAAGCTATGTACTTACTCTGGAAAGAGAAAATGCAATGTATACCCCTCTCCTTGCATACAAATGTATCAGTAACCTCTGTTTTATAGCCGTGCATAGTGAACTACGAACTGTCGGAGACGTTGCCTACTTTAGACTGGACAGAATATTACATAATGATGATCATGTCATATTCAACATAACAGTTACTGACAATACTGTCCTTGCCTTGCTCTGACACTGCAGATCTGCCTGCAATGGCTAGCAGTTTCAGTGAATTCCTCCATAGTCAAACAGGGATGTTTAACATCTGTTCATAGCTAACGTTGTGATAACAGAATAACTTCCCGAAAATCCAAAGTTGAGACGCCTTTCCTCGTCCTCCCCCTTCTCCTCCTCACTCTTTGAGTAGCTTGCCCTCCTCTGTAAAATCCAAAACAACTGTGGATGCTGTAAATCAGGAACAAAAGCAGAAGTTGCTGGAAAAGTTCAGCTGGTCTGGCAGCATCTGTGAAGGGAAAATCAGAGTTAATGTTTCAGGTCCAGTGACCCTTCCTCAGAACCGATGGTAGCTGGGAAAATGTCAGTTTATATGCAGAAAATAGGGACTGGGATGGGATAGGGAGTAAACAATAGGATGCAGCCCACAGAGAGAGAAGAGCAGTTGGATAGACAAAGAAGTTGATAACTGGCTAGGAGGGTGAATAGTTGTTAATGGGGACTGTTAGTGACTAACAATAGGTAGTGTGTAATAGTGTAAGCCAACATTTTCCCAGCTACCATCCGTTCTGAGGAAGGGTCACCAGACTGGAACTGTTAACTCTGATTTTCTCTTCACAGATGCTGCCAGACCTGCTGAGCTTTTCCAGCAACTTCTGTTTTTGCCCTTCTCTGTGTTGCCTCTGTTCATTCTTTCTGTCATACTGCTGGCCATAGAGTATATCAACTGGAGCACCCAGGACTGGAAGCATGTGGCCTGAGTAGAACACATGGAATGAGAGCTAACACATTAACTATGTACCACAGCACCACTGGCAGATTTCATCAACTTGAAATAAACCTCCAAATGGTTCTGCTAACTCAGCAATAACTTGTAGAAAGCAATCAGCAACTAACCTATAACCCTTCATGTGGCACTGTTTCATGAGTGGAACTTTCCCACTACTGTATGAATGTCCAACTGTGTGAAGTTAAGGGAGGACGTTAGCTGTTGCATTGGAACTGTGAGGTCAGAAATGGCACTTCTGGTGTCAAGTCAATATTACATGCTGATAGATCACATGATCTGCATACACTGCAAACATGGGCATGTGTTCACAAAGCCCTTGCTGTAGACCTAACAAAATAGCCTCCTATGAAGTACATGGCACAATTGACACACATTTATAGACACAAAATATCATTTGTAACGATGAAAGTATGGGCACTATGCAATTGAATTTTGGAATTTGTTAAAATGTATTGTTTCATTTTGATTTATGTTTTTCAAAACCATTGCAGTATATTTTTAAAAGGGCTGTTTTCAAAAGTTTGCAGGTGGCCACCACCATAATTTTGGTAAAGTTTGCTGAAGGATCTCAATGCCATCATTAATGATACAGTTATATGCAAAATGCGTCCTATTTATGATACTTTGCAAGACATTAGGGCTGTGAAAACCAAATTGATATTTACCTTCTGTTGAAAAATAAACCGCAAATGATATTATTATGAAACCGAGGTGACGACTCAAGGCCTATAGTCCAGGGCAATACGAGGATTGAAAAGAGTGACAGAAAGGTAAGATTTATCAACAAGTAATGATCTGAATAAACCCAATGGATGGAAAGTCACGGACTCTGAAATTGGTTGTGTCTTGTATTACTACTCTGTGTCTCCATGATGCTATGTATGACACAGGCACTGCTAAAGATAAACCATTACCTCTAGATAATACCAAACTTCAGCCTTTTTCCAAGAATACTGTGGGAGGAAGAAAAGAGGGATGTTGCAAAGAAAGAATGAATTGCATTGGGGCAACGCAAGTTTTAAAATTTGAAGTTTTGTCTTTCATTTATATAGCATTTTTGACATAATAAAACTTCCCAACATCCTTCACAAACATGCCATTCTTTACATATTTTATGGTATCTACCTCACTGATTCAGCTTTTGATCAACTGTCCTAATATCTCTTTATGAGACCTGATGTCAGATTTTCTCTGATACTGCTGCTACTAAGAAACTTGGCACATTTTGCTAAGTTAAAAGCATCATATAAATATAAGTTGTTATTGCTACATGTCATAAACAATTTCTTCTACTCACAAATTTGGCTTAAAAAAAGGGTTTGCATTCCACTTTGCCAGCATATATTGCCTCTTGACCATATATATCAAGTCAATATCCTTAGTTAAGTAATTAAATAATATCGTGTTTATTTACAACTGGTTTGGTTTTGAATTCCAGTTCTTTTTTCAAACATTTGCTGTTTACTTCAGGCACCAGAAAATTTGTTCCAACAATAATAATTTCAAAAGTGATAACATACTTCAGGACCAGTCACAATTGTTTTCGTGACAGCTACAAGAACAAATTTAAATGTTTAGCTCACCAGCAAGCTGAAGCCAAATCTTTACATGACAATTGAGTAACTTTGTACTTCCCTTTCCATAAAAACTTTCACAGAGAACAATATCTCCCCCAGAGTGCCACAACGAAACCACAAAAGAAATTTTAGGAGGATTGGACCTCAAGGTGGAAGATAGAGACACAAAAGTGTTTACGGAAGGAATTCTCGAGCATGAGGCATAAGCAGCTGAAGCTTTGTGTGTTGATGGGGAAGGTGTAAGGCCAAAGTCAGAGGAATGGAGAGTTTGGATAGGAGTGGTTTGCTGCTGTAGGAGAACACAGATATAGGAAGGGACAATGTCTTGGAGGGTTCTAAAGAAGACAATGAGTATTTTCAATGAAGTCATTGGGCAACTAGGATCTAGTGTAGATCAGAATGTACAGAGATAATTGGTGACTGGGACTTGGTCTTGGATAGATCATTGAAGCATAATATTGGATGAACTAAAGTTTATATATTGTGGATGTGCAGTTGGGAAAATAGGGGAATAGTTAAAATGGGAAGTGATAAAGAAATGGTGTGAGGGTTTTAGCAGCAGATTGGTTAAGGCAGGTCATGTATGTATGCAATCTTTGTGATGGAGAGAAGGAGGTAAGAAGCCCAACTCTAGACTGAGTAGCATGTTGTAAAGACAGCAAAAACACAGTCAACTTTAAACACACAATTTCTGATTTTATTGCACAAATTTAGAGAAATTTCACGTTGTATTTGCTTTTTTTTTTATAATTGCTGTACCTAAGAGATTTGGAACTGGAAACAATTAAAGAATAAACTAATAACCAGTATGAATAATTTCCACTATTTAACATGCCCTAGAAAATTATTTTTGGAATAAAATAATTTGATTGCCATTTTAACACAAATCCTAGTATTAACTCTTTTGTTTACTAATTTAGTGAAGTGTAAAAAGTGACTCCTCACCAGTTTTTTTAATATTCATTTTTTAATTAAATTTACTAAGATCAAAATTTCAATCATATCTTCATTATTTTGGAGCTATATTGTATTGTCATTGTATAGAAATTGTGCAGATTTAAAACAATTTCTTTTGACATATTTGTTAATATATCTATTTCTGTTTAAAAGCAGAAGTATGATCTAAAACTTGTGAATGCTGTTACCTTGCTGTTACCAAACTGCAGTTTAGGAACTGAATGGAATATGTAACACTACAGTCATCAGGTTCAAAAGATTGGTATATGTGCAGCAGACCTTGAACTTCTTTCAGTTGCTGTTGTTCTCTCCATAGCTAGTAATTCTGAGGATCTTGCTGACTATGATATTTCACAATTCTAATTTCTGTTGGGACACACCCAATGTACATTAACATTAAAGCATTTTTTAGTTCTATCGAGTTTGCTTGTTAGTTGCATAATACGTAATGTATAAGTTTCTTTTGTAGAATTAATATTGCACGTGATATTTCTTATCTGTTATTTACTGTCCTTGTGTCTTATCCATTTTTGTTCTTTGAACACATATCTCACATGATTATTCTTTATATGAGATTAGCTCAAATGCTTGGGTGTGTAGGAGGTTGCTTTAAATAACTCAACTGTCTTGTTGAAGCGTTGAAACACTAATGAGTTTTTCTCAGATAACAAGGTGTAGAGCTGGATGAACACAGCAGGCCAAGCAGCATCAGAGGAGCAGGAAAGCTGACGTTTCGGGTCTAGAGCTTCTTCAGATTTCTTCAAGTTTCTGAAGAAGGGTCTAGACCCGAAACGTCAGCTTTCCTGCTCCTCTGATGCTGCTTGGCTGCTGTGTTCATCCAGCTCTACACCTTGTTATCTGAGATTCTCCAGCATCTGCAGTTCCTACTATCTCTTGAGTTTTTCTCAATAGTTTTCCCCATGATTTTCCTCTTTTTTTTAAAAGGTGGTGATTTATTCAAGTTAATCATATACGTCTTGCTTCTCCATCCAAATTGTCATGTATGATCTGGGCAGGAGACGCAGTTTTACCCTGGAGATCATTGTAGCCAAGTTTGCTGCTGCTGTCACATGATCTCCACAGACATATACTTCTCCTATTTGATTCACTGAATGACAACCAGGATTGGGAATCATTAGCAATCTTTTGAACAGACCAGAGCACGCATGTTCACAATGAGCAAAGAGGCAATGGTAAAAGGAGACATCCAGGCTCACTCTCCCAAAGGCTGCCTTAGAAATAAGGGCAGATGGTGAAAATAAGGGGCAATTCCTTAAAATGCGAAAAGGTGTATCACCCAGACTGCATCATAATGCTGTAGGGAGTGTTTGAACCTACTTGCCAAGGAATGGAAACAAGGGCACATTAGAAGACAGAAATGGTGTGCACAAAAGTTTGGAAGATAGCAACAATATTTGAGTAAGAAATAACACTGTGTTAGATAGGCTCAGATTTAGTGGGTTGAAAAATACACTAAAATGGCTTTATATTATATGTTTGTAAATATACAAATTTGTTCAGCAGGCACAGATAACTACATGGGACAATTCGCCATGGCGATAATGGAAGTTCACCTCAAAAAAATGACAGGACTGGGTGCTAAATATTCCTGGACACAAGGGGCTGAATTTTCATCTGGCTGTAAAGATGTGTTTCATTTTGCAAAAGTCCAACTTAGAGAAATTTTCAGAGGGTTTCCTCTGCATTCCCAACCCCTCACTATTTTTTGCCTTTTTTTCATATGATGTGAATGCCCTTGAGTGAAATGCATTTACTCTCCTGCTAACATCAGGTTCCCCGATATATGACAGCGAGCAAAATTGACTTTCCTAATACCCACTATTTTTGTGGGGACCAGTATGGCTAATGATCTGATCAAACTTACGCCTTCTCTGTTGATCTGAGAAAAGCTTTGTGACTAAAGCGCAAAAATGTGCCTTAGTGGTTTTCTGCAACTTTTAAACGACCAAAAAACTCCTTGCAAGTTGAGTGTCTGGCAGGGATGGGTTACTGGAAAGAGGGTTCCCTTAAAACAACAATCATCACAACTGAATGGTAGCACTTCAAGCTCTAAGTTCTGAGTGCTCAGAAAAGTCCTGTTAAAATCTACAATCCCGAATGGGAGCAGACCCCTCCAATCTACACTACATATAGACTCAGGTACAGCAGCAGCACTGGCAACAAGAGGGCAATAAGGAGAGGTGCAATGTCACTGAGTGCCTGTTAGAATGTTGAGGAATAGCCATCTGAGAGTCTGTCCTGGAACAGTGTAACCTGACTTGATATGATGAAGAGGCAATGTTGGAGCACGGTACATCTGCTTGAGAAATGATGGTTTGCAAGCAGGTCTTCAGCCAAGGGGAAACCAGATGTATGCACTCACACCAACCTTGAAGGTGTCTGTGAGCCGTCAAATTCTTGTGATCAGCTCTGTCCCAAGTTCCACATCTGACTTCTGTGTGATTTCACAGCCCATAACATATAACAGTACATCCAACAGGTAACCCATGTCCTAGTTTCCAGTATAGGGCATTTCATCTTCTTCAACACAGATGCTGCAGCAGTGGCACATTCATTGACAAGTCTTGTATCAGTTTCAGGACTCCCCTAGGTGCAGAGGGCACTCGACGGCACATATATGGCAATAAAGGTACCCTGTTGAATGCTGGCTTCTCACAAATCTGTAACACCATTAGAGCCAACCGCAATGAAGGCACAATGACAGCCACCTTTACATGAGAATCAGCATTTAACAGACATTCTGAAGATATAATTCTGGTGACTGCACTGCTCATGGGGTTGACTGCAGTATGAACAGGCATGGGAATGGGTAAGGGCATGAATTGTGTGGGGAGACTATGGGCAGTGGGTGATGAAATGAAGGAGTGTGAATTGTGACGACTGCAGGGACTAATGGCATCTTAAACAACTGAGATGATGTTCCAGAGAACTGAGTCAGGCCTCTTAATCAATCCGCCTTGACACTCACTTGCTCCCCATGGCCACCACTGCTTCGGGGGTGAGTGAACACAACCTTACCCACAACTCCAATCTCCCTGGAACAAAAATGCAGAGTAATGAGGCCTTTTGAACAGAGGTGTATCTGCAAGGTGTGAACTTTCCCAACTCAAGTTACTTGCATTAGGAGCAAAAATGCAACCCACAAGGTACGATAAAAAAGCAGAATACAGCATTTCCTTTAAGCTGGATGGTTGTGCAGTGGTGCAACTGCTCCAAGGATCTGCAAACTTGCAGCATTGCCTCTTGGTTCCAGACGCCAATGACTTCAGAGATCCATGCATCCGGAAGGAAAATTAGCAGGAATATTGGCAGTGTTTTCAACCTATGGAAGACACTGGTTGGACCTCAATTTTACTTCGTGTACAATCACCAGTATTTAGGAAGAAGGCAAAGCCTTTAGAAAGCATGCAGAAAAAAAATTGCAGTGGTTTCAAGGATGAGGAATGCCAGTTATGTGGAAACATTGGAGAAGCTGTGATTGTTCTCCTTTAGGAAGATTGAAGGAAAATTGATAGGAATGCTCAAAATCATGAGGTGTCTCGACAGAGTAGACAGGGAGAAACCATTCCCAGCAGGGTTGAGAAAGAAAGGACGCCAATTGCAGGTGATTGGCAAAATTAGCATTGGAGACATGAGGAAAGCCGTTTCCATGCAGTGAACACCTAAGATCTTAATTGCACTGCCTGAGAATGTTTTGGAGTGAGATTGTGGTTTTCAGAATAGAACATAGAACATAGAACATAGCACATTACAGCGCAGTGCAGGCCCTTCGGCCCTCGATGTTGCGCCGACCTGTGAAACCAATCTGAAGCCCATCTAACCTAAACTATTCCATTATCATCCATATGTTTATCCAATGACCATTTAAATGCCCTTAAAGTGGGCGAGTCTACTATTTTTGCAGGCAGGGCATTCCACGCCCTTACTACTCTCTGAGTAAAGAACCTACCTCTGACATCTGTCCTATATCTATCACCCCTCAATTTAAAGCTATGTCCCCTCGTGCTAGCCATCACCATCCGAGGAAAAAGGCTCCCACTGTCCACCCTATCTAATCCTCTGATCATCTTGTATGTCTCTATCAAGTCACCTCTTAACCTTCTTCTCTCTAACGAAAACAGCCTCAAAACCCTCAGCCTTTCCTCATGAGACCTTCCCTCCATACCAGGCAACATCCTGGTAAATCTCCTCTGCACCCTTTCCAATGCTTCCACATCCTTCCTATAATGCGGTGACCAGAACTGTACGCAATACTCCAAGTGCGGCCGCACCAGAGTTTTGTACAGCTGCAACATGACCTCATGGCTCCGAAACTCAATCCCTCTACCAATAAAACCTAACATACTGTACGCCTTCTTAACAACGCTATCAATCTGGGTGGCAACTTTCAGCGATCTATGCACATGGACACCGAGATCTTTCTGCTCATCCACGCTACCAAGAATCTTACCATTAGCCCAGTACTCTGTATTCCTGTTACTCCTTCCAAAGTGAATCACCTCACACTTTTCCGCATTAAACTCCATTTGCCACCTCTCAGCCCAGCTCTGCAGCTTATCTATGTCCCTCTGTAACCTGTAACATCCTTCCGCACTATCCACAACTCCACCAACTTTGGTGTCATCCGCTAATTTACTAACCCATCCTTCTACGCCCTCATCCAGAGATTAAAAAAATGCAGGGATACAGGGAAAGGACTGAATTTAATTAGCTGTATTGTTTTTCTAGAGAGCTACTAGGGATTGAATGGACAGAGTGGCCTCCCAGTAGTGCTGTAATCTTTCTGTGATTCTTTGTATGTGAAGACTATGTACTTTAGTAATTGCCATGGAATTTTCATCGCTGCTACATAATAATGTCACGTAAGTGGATGGAAAATGGAATAGCTAAATGGATCCTGGGAGACTATAGACCAAGGGTCTAGGCCTGAAACTTCAGCCTTCCTGTTCCTATGATGCTGCTTGGCCTGCTGTGTTCATCCAGCTCTATGCCTTGTTGTCTCAGATTCTCCAGCATCTGCAGTTCCTACTATCTCTGAGACTATAGTAATTTTTGAGCAGTGGCTTCTCAGATTTGTATGGAACTGAAGAACCCAGGTCTCTGCCCTGGTACAAATAGGCCCAGTTAAGATTTCACTCCTTGGAGAGATCAGGGCATAGCCTATTAGTCCAATTAGAAATGATGGTTATAAGCAGCTGCAAGCTGCACAGTATTACTTAAAGCTGTGGGTCTAGTGCAGGAAAGTGGGACTAGTGTAGATCGTAGTGTATTTGTAGCAGTACAGACTTGATGGGCCAAAGGGCCACTTCTGTTTTGTATGCTTCTATGATTCTGAGATGAGGAAACACCATGCAGCAAATCGGCAGCAATCCTAAAAAAAGTGATGATGGTGAGCCTGAGGCCAAAACTTAAAGATAAATCCTGCAACATCTAACAGATGATAATTGCAGTTAAAGTTCAAGGGTAACCATAGTACACTTTCTGAACTGACTGATGAATCTCCATGGCTGACACATGATGAGTTATGCCATACTTAACCAGTGGAAAACAAGATGTCTCTTCTAATGGTCTAAAAAGCTCTTTTTACAAGAATTTTTCAGGTGAGCTCATTCTTTTCTCTTTGATCATTCATGGAATGTATGTGTTACTGGTAAACAGTTGCTGCCCGTTCTAATTGCTCTGGAAGAGATTGATTTCTTTTTGACCATTTCAGAAGGCAGTTAAGAACCAAAAACATTTCTCTGGGTCTGGACTCACATGCAAGCTAGATCAGGTAAGGACAGAGATCAGAGAAACAGATGGGTTTTCATAACATCCGATGACAGTTCTCATGGTCAACATTCTTCTCTAGCTTTCAATTCCAGATTTACTGATGAATTTAAAATTTTATCAGATGACTCGGTGGGGTTTGAACGTATGTTCCCAGAGTATGAGACTGGAGTATTTGTCCAGTGACAGAACATTACACATCCATATTGCTGTGGCAGAGATGGAAACCTCTACAGAAAGATGGATTAGGGAGGCAGCAATACATTCGAGGACTTTGCAGATAAAAGGGTGGTTGGTGAAGAAGTGGCAGTTTACAAAGTCAGGGGTTGGCAAAAACAGATTATTTGAAAAGGTAATAGCAGGGGTTTTGGAAAGGAAAGCAATACAGTCTGAAGAGGAGGAGCAATTTGAATTGTCAACTCTCATGGGAATCTGGAAAGGATCATGGACAAGATGATATTGGGGATAGTATAGAAAAAGATGAAAGAAAATTCAGAAATAAATAATTAAAAAGGCATAACGATGGTTTGACAATAATGCTAGGTAAATTACTTGGTTAGAGAGCCAGTGTAGCCAAATTACCTTCCTCTGTGCTGCAACAATTCTGTGATTCTGTTCTACCTTGCCTATATCTGTGTGAACATAATATTTCAATTAGATAGGCCCTGTAAATATCCCTGAGGAAAACATACTAACGGTAAAGAGGTAAAATGGTAAAACGATGTGTGTATCGCCACACTTCCTGTCAGTAAGTTGCATAGTTGTAATATTTATACTGGTGCAAGCACTTTCCAGTATGGTTTTTTGCTGTTTCTTTCTCTTGTGAATTTTGTTCTCTGGCATCGTCTTTTACTGAAACAGATTTTAATCTAGAGTTACAATGAAGCATATCAATTACAATTTCTATGGAACAACCGTAACCTTTAAGTTCCAGGAATGAACTCAAGCATGCAACAGTGCATCCAGACTTCAGCTTTGTCCATTCCAGCACATTCTCCATCATTTCTGAGGTCTCTCAGGTTAATAGTTTACCACTGCAACCGTCAACATTTGGCAGCGGTTGGTGCCTGTGGAAGAATGACGAATTGTGTGTCTGATATATTCCCAGTTTCGGCTCTATATAAGCCTGACACCTCAATGTTGGTAACTGAAGAAACTAAGTCTGTGTCCCGAGCATACATTCACTTAATGGAAACATAACTGTTTATTCGTATTAAAGTAAAACAGAAATGCCTGATAATGGAAGCTAAATAGCTGTTGTGATATTATCTGGGTAGATAAAATGCTACTTACATCAATTGTAAATTCATATTTTACTACCAGAGTGGTTTTCTGTTATGCTTCATCATCTAGTGATAATCTTACTGAGTGCTCAGATAACTCCTGGCCCAGAAGCTTAGAACTGGTTGTCAGGTTCCTAATATCTTATATGGCTTTTTGCCAAACTCACATCTGAGCCAAAAGAGTGAAGTGGAACATTTGCTTCCTGTAATTTTTGAAAATATATGTCTTTCCATTTTGCCTTTGGAACATTTACCAAAGGACATTCTAAGCATTCCATTTCTCAATTCATGCACATTGTTTAAGTGCAATACTTTCCTTGAAGTGTGAATTGGCACACATATCTGAGGTAAATAGGAACAGAATAGACCATTCAATTAATTCCATTCCATTCTCATCATATTCCTGTGAGAAATGGAAAAATCTGTACAATAACTCAGGTTAAAAAAATTTGGATTACACAGTATCTAATATAAGATATGATTATGTGTTGGATTGTATGGATTTTATTAAGAAAAATATAAATTGAAACTGATCTGCATTACACTGGCTAAAAACTGTCCATTGTAAGTTTATTTTGATTGTAGATGTAACAATGACACATAGACTAACGGACATAACATGAGCAGAACCCATTTTGGAAAGGAAGTTGGGTGTGGAGGGTAAATCTTCTGAAGGTTGAGATGCTGCCAGGTCAAAGGCAACTGGGAAATCCTCATTCATCCACAAGTAATACGTTAAAATATTGTGATAAACAATGAACTTCTGCTTTAAAGAAAGCTTCTGGATTTAGCAGGCAGTGGATCTATTTCTCAACGTATGTGGAACTTGACAGGATCACCAAGGCAAGTAAACAGTGATGACAGTGTCTTCAGTGAAACTGATAGTTGGAAAGCCTTTGATCAATGAAATATTGCAGCCATTCCTGGTTGAGAAACTGCTGCTCATGGCACTCCTTCTGTTTGAAGGGTGATTGCCATCTCTTTGGAAGTCTCTTCATGACTCATGTAATTCATCCATCTTCAGCTACATTTCCCTGTTGCCAGCCTTTACTACAGCACACTAATTCAACCTCCAATGAGAGACAGGAGGAGTACAACACCAAGACCAACAAGAGAGGGGAATGCTTCTTTGGGCAGTGAAGTGGACCTGAGGAGTGTGTGAGAGGGTAAGTCTGCCTACGTGCACCATGTTGGCTCCTTCACTGTCCACAGAAATCCAGTAGAGTGTGCCCCAGCAATTTCACACCCAGATTACAGGGCATCAAGCCAAATGCCAGGACAATCCTGGAAGATTTGGATGGTGCCAAGTACCCAGAGAGAAAACAAATCCAATCCTCCAGCTGGACATTCAGCTCAGAGTGACAGATTAGGGCATATCCTTCCTAGAGAACCTTTCCATGGCTTCAAATATCTATGCGCAGGCTACCCATTGTACCACTTACCATGGGCCATCTTATTAGAAATCCTTCCTTTGACAGTTTCAGTGAGCCATCTCACCTGTATTCTCCACGGCAACATTTACCAAACAAACTCCACTTTCCAACCAATCAGCACTCTCTCCTAATACAGTATAAATGTTGGTTTTCTCGTTACATTGGTATTCTTGCAAATTGTCCTGATGGTTGCATGATGAAAAAATCTTTGACAAAATGTGCTTTTATTTCACTCATACACCAGTTTAAAGCTCCTCTAATAGAGGGAGAAACCCACGGTCTGATAGGACTATGTTGACTTTATATTCTATGGGTGTGAAGCTGGAAAAGCACAGCAGTTCAGACAGCATCAGAGGATCAGGTCAACATTTCCGGCTGAAACCCTTCATCAGAACTGACTTTATATTTATTTTATACTCATGTCCATACATAATGAATCACTTCATAAAAGTTTACAAAAGGCAACTGTGTTCTGTTGTTAATTTTCGTAATTAGTACGCAAAGTCAACTGATAATTGTTTGTCTTTTAGATCCTTATTTGTTAAGTTAATTTGTACTTCCGTTTTTAACCTCTCATAACAGCAGGCCAGACACCACCTGTGGCTAGGATGTGGGGTGAGTGACTCCCTCAAGGTTCTTTGGCAATAACATTCTAAGGCTGAGACATAAGAAGTATTTTTGGAGCCTGGGTGATGGCTCTCCCTTCAGTTCTTCTCTCACTGTGAGGGCTTGAACCTGGACCTCACTCAGCAGTTCCTACATTGCCAGAAATACACAAATGTTATTTTAATGAGACATAAACTATTTATTCCAATGCACAACAGGGAAGATGAGAACAGCACTCATGTAGCCTGACAGAATTGAAATACAATGGTTGTAAGTCGATATTTAATCTTATAATCGGTGATTCCAACCTTAATCAATTGTTCTTTGATGTACTATTTAAATTGAATTTTTTTGATTTCATAGTGGGCAAATTCATTGTGGACAGCATTCAGCAAACAAAGTAATACAAAAAATAATACTTTACAGTCAGTCTGCAACATATCTCTGTTTCATCAAATGTTCGTGGAACAGTGAGAAAAGGAGATTTTCCATGATCTCAATTGACTAAACTGGAGGGGCCGGGTCTAACTGGGTATGATTCTGGTTGGAAAAGATCATTTAAACAATACTTCTTTATTAAAAATAAACATATGCTGAAGCACCATCCAGTACAATCATATGGCACCAAACTGACTTTTTTCAGTTGTTACATCACTCCACTGTCTCAGTCTTTATGAACTTTTTTCAGGAAAAATAGGCACTATCAGTGGGAATTCTCTAATATGTATATGCTTGACTCGATAGAAATGCAGTTTAGTAAAGTGATACCACAGGAGTAAGCGGCCTTCAACCTTTGACCAAGACAGGATATGAGACTGTATGGAACATGCTCTGAAACTGCTGTTTAAACTGCACTCACGTTCAACATGCACATGGAATCATTCACAATACTGCATTGTTCCTCAAATAAACACCACGTTGTGAAGGATATATATGTGCTGACCCTGACCTGAATACTTATGTCAGAATATTTAATTAGAGTAATATTTGCCAATTTCTTTCTCAGAATTGAGACAAAAAGCTGTGCATTAACCCTGTAAGTACTGAAATCAGGTCACAGCTTTCAAACAGTACATCAGTTTGCTGTAGTGTTGTGACGTTGGTACATTGAAAGTGATCTGCTGTCTGCTGGAGACTGTCTGTCTGACTGCGTACTGTTACAGAACTGTCACTGACATGGCTACCAACTGGCTACATGTGTTCTACTCTAAAACTGTCTTTAGGAACTTACAAGCTTTCCCATGTCTTTGTGACACATGAGGCAGACAAATTGTAGGCCATGCCTGTTTCTGTATTGGTGTTTGGTTCTGAAAGGGTTAGTGCTGAGGTGCACATTATGCACCTCCTAATATGATGATGTTATATAGACTCGGGTGTTGGAACAGCTCTGGATCTTGAGAGAAATTGATCTACCACCAGGTCTCCTCATAGTTGTAATATAATGCAACTATGTAATATAAAAATACTAATAAATGTTATATGGTTGCTATCATGCAACAAACTGCATCTTTTTCAAGTCATTGGACTATCCACTATCACACTAGAGCAAGTGGGTTCTGCAGATTCCAACTTAACAGGTGAATTGTGGCAACAAATCTAATTCATGTTGTCGAATAGTCTAGATATCTCATACAACCTGATGAACAGTGGATGGCATTATCTTACAATGTGGTGATTTATTTATTTATTTATCTATTGTCACAAGTACTGAAATATAGTGAAAAGCTTTGTGTATGAGCAGTACAGGCAGATCATAGTTAGCAAAGGATGTACAGATCAAAAAGACTTAGACAGAGACATACAGGTTACATTGCACAGGGAATGCGCTAGGTGAGATCAACGTTAGCAAGATCAGTGTTATTTGAGGCTAGATAGTCCGTTCATCAGCCTGATAACAGCCAGGAAGAAGCTGTTCCTGAACTTGCTTGCTTATGTGTTCAGGCTTCTGTATCTTCTGCCTGACGGAGGAGGTTGTAGGAGATCATTATTGGGGTGCGGTGGGTCTTTGATGATGTTGGCCGCATTTCTGCGGCAGCGAGCTGTGTAAATGGAGTCCATGGATGGAAGGTTGGCTTCCATGATGGCCTGGACTGCGCACACCACCTTCTGTAGTTTCTCACGGTCCTGGGCAGAGCAGTTGCCATACCAGGCTATTATGCAGCCGGACAGTATGCTTTCAATGGTGTATCTGTAGAAGTTGGTGAGGGACCTTATGGGCATGTCAAATTTCCTGAGCCGCCTGAGAAAGAAGAGGTGTTGTTGTGCCTTCTTGACCGTTGCATCTACTTGGGATTTCTAGGACAGGTTGTCAGTTATCGTCACTCCAAGAAAAGTGATGCTCTTCACCCTCTCAACCTGAGTTCTGTTGATGTAGCTGGGGGCATGTTCTCCTCCTTTCTTTCTGAAGTCGATGATCAGTTCTTTAGTTTTGCTGCCGTTGAGAGACAGATTGTTTTCAATGTGCCATATCACCAAGCCCTCTGTCTCCCTTCTGTAGTTTGACTCATTGTTGTTAGATATCCGACCCACTGTGGTGGTGTCATCAGCAAACTTGTCGTTCAGAATTTGGCAACACAGTCATAGGTTTAATGGTCGTACAATAGGGGCCTGAGGATGCTGGGGTCTCCGGTGTTGAATGTTATTGTGGAGGAGGTGCAATTACCTATCCTCACTGATTGTGGCCTGTGGGTCAGAAAGTTTGAGGAAACAATTGTAGAGGGCGGGGCCGAGACCAACGTCATGGAGTTTGGAGATCAGTCTGGGGGGGATAATGGTGTTGAAGGTGGAGCTGTAGTCGATGAGCAGCGGTCTGACATAGATGTTTTTGATGTCCATATTTTCCAGGGATGAGTGCAGGGCTACGGATATGGCATCCTCAGTGGACCTGTTACGTTGGTATGCATATTGTAGTGGATCGAGGCAGGTTGGGAGACTGGAGTTGATGTGAAGCACTTGAAGCACTTGAATCTTGAAGCACTTCATGATTGTTGTGGTCAGAGCCACTGGGCAGTAGTCATTAAGGCACACTGCATATTCTTTCTTAGGTACTGGGATGATGATGGTCTTCTTGAAACAGTTGGGCAATGGTCAGGATTCCAATGAATGCAGAAGAATTTTTCAGACAGATCTTTAAAAGAGCTGCTGGGCAATCAGCAGCTGGAAGAGTTGAACATTCCAGAAGCTTGTGGAAGAGCAACTTATGGCATGATTCAACAAGGCAAAAGCTACAGTCAAGGGAAAAGATGTTTCAAACCTGATAAGAGAAGAACAGTAGTGAGTGTGAGCTAAACCTACACGGAGCTGAAGGACTAAGTATACCTGGCTGTTACAGATTGCTTCGTGTGCTGGTGAACTGCATGAGCAGTCTGGAATTCAGCTGGAAAGCAAATGGATATCAGAGGCTCTCTAAGTAAAGTTGAAATGCACCAGGGGAAAAATAAACCAAAAAAAGAGCACAGTTACAGGCTGAGAAAGATAGAAATGAGTGAAGTACTTACACTCAGATTGAACATTGCCCCTTAGTGAGTGGACACCATGAGGAATGGCCAGAGTAAGGGAAATCCAAGATTACAGAAGTAGTTTAAAAATGAAGTCGTAGCATTGAGAATGTCACAAAGCCAGCAATAACGGGAAATTTTGAAACTCAAGCAAAGTCAAATGAAAAATTAGGGAGACTATTTTGGCTACAGTAAGAGGGAGATACAATATTTAAACAGTGGTTAAAGGTGGGAAGGATTAATTAAAGTTGCAATTGTGGGAAAATTTAGAAAGAGAAAAAGAATGGGCATTATTATTGCCACTGACAATGTTAATCATCTATGGGAATAAGTTAAAGGGCAGGATCTACCTGCAGGCAATGGGATTCATTCAGTAAAGCTGCAGGAGAATGGGAATCATCTTTAAAGCCACAGACAGTGGGATTCAATTGGCAAAGCAAGTCTTGATCAGAAAAAGTCAGGAATCACCCACTTTACTTGCATAAGGTGGTAATCCTCTGTTTTGACTGGTTAAGTTCCGAAAAACCCTCCAGTACAGAAGTACAAAGCAGTAGCATTGGTACACTGCAGAATCAAAAAGCCTTTATAAGGAAGGGAAATAAATTATTATATTAGGAAAACAAAGCAACAGAAATAATATTACCAGGGAAATTTAACCTCAGATAAGCCTAATAGAACACCAAATTGGACATCTTGGATCAAACAGTACTGGATACAGAATTGTTTCCAAACTACATATTAAATCGGAAAGTCAGTATGCATTTGTATTGAATTGTGATTACAGCTGATGACGTAGCTTGTCAAGGCATATAAGGAGGCACAGATACTTTTTATTAAGTTCTGCAAGCTTTTGATAATTACTTTAACCTTAGAACTAATAAAATTCTTGAAAAGTTGAGCAGAAGACTTCAGCATCCAGAAGAATCCATAGATTAGTGGAACATTGTGACTATGGAGCTTTGAAATCAGAATTCATAAGGGACAGAATTGTTTTTGAATTACTGCTTGGTCTTCAACAGTTTTTAGTTGTATCCAAAGAAAATTTGACTTTAGAGAAAGCCATTCAGACCGTGAGTGAAGCAGAAACCTTGCAGAATGCAGATGAATCCTTAGAGGAGAGGATCAACTTTATCACAGACGATCAGCAGGATCACTTAATTTCTTATGACACAAATGTTAAAGAAATATGCAAGAAGCTAGCACAGAGAGTAGGCTTGACAGTCGATCCTAAGGGTCAATTTCAGCATTGTAGTGTCAGGAAACCTCACAGTCAGAACGTGAGCCCAGATATTAAAAAGAAATGCTTCATGTATGAAACATAATGACACTTTCAAAGGATATACAGCATGAGACACTGTTACACAGCAGTAAGTAATCAAATAGCCGCTCATACTCATACTAACAAGGTAGAACAAGCTATAATAGAAAAAAAGCCAAAGGTATTCCTGGGAGAAATAGGTGATCCAAGCCTAATTTTTGGCAAGAAGTTATTTATGTCAAAGGACATATCATAATTTTAAGCTTGATAAAGGGGAGAATGGGGCTATATAATCAGATAATGTGTCACAGGTGAAGAAAATGTTTACAGCATATAACAGTGAAACTAAATGGTCCAGGAAGTGTAGCTCTCGAGATTAAAGATATGCTAAAAGCAACTCTGCAATACACGAAGTGTCTGACAGTACACAATCAATACATATCAATCAATATATTACAATCAAGGATTCTCACTCGAACATGAATATGTTCCTTAACTGTTACAGTGTGAGCAATGCAGGCCTCTTTAAGTTTAAACCAGACATCTTCAGGTTTTGTATTTAATAGTGAGGTTCTTCCCACCTAAGAATGGGAGTTGATTTCTAGACAGGGAAAGGATCCAGAGGAGAAAGATAGAAATTGTTTTTTTTGCTACATGAGTGATTGACAATCAAATGCTTGCAAATCATTTGTAAGTCTTTTGTTGCCTAATTCAACATATGGACATTGGTATATTAAACATCGACCTTATTCAAATCGTGGAAGAAGTTCAACTTGATACAATTAAGAGAGAACTAATGGAGAAGCAGGCAGACAGGCTGCAACTGTTCAGAAATAGGCAGTCATGCTACATTTGTTCGAAGAACAGCCAGTCACGGAACTGTAGGTCAAGTAAATGATTGTTATTGAATAATCAGTCATCAAGCAATGTGTCATCAAGCAACTTGTCAAAGGACAACCAGTAGAAGATTTCATATAGCTTCCTAGACTCATGGCAGAATGCAAAATACAGGACAGAATCCATTGGCACAAGAAAATTCCATACAATCAACAGGATTGAATTCTGCCACCAGACAGGGTTGTCAGTAATGTGCTCACTCCTATCAACATTGAAGCATGTTTATACAACACAAACAAGCCAGGTTTGTAAAGATATGTGATTGAATTGAAAGATAATGTGCAATATAACCCACTTGAGCACATTGATGAATCTTGAACTGAAGTTGTTCAGACTATAACACAGCTTGGTGAACAGACTTGGACCTGATGTCAGTTACTGAGAAGGTGCAAAGTTAAATAAAACATTTTTTTCTTCACCTTCAAAAGAAGAATTATCAATACAGACATCATGCCAAGTAAACAGCAATCATCAATTAGCATGACTGATGAGCTGAACATGTTGGTTTCACCAATTTTATAATCATGGGTGACTGAAGCCATCCAACTTAGTCAATAAGTTGAAGTATAGTATATATACTTCAGCACAAATTTGGCGGCAGGTTGAAAATATAGGTTTGCTCTGTATCTTTAAAAGGGACTGCCTATAACTGCATGTGAGATAGATGATCAATGTCCATGACCAATACTTCTGGTAGTCTGTGTATCAGGAATGATGCTTGCAGCTTATCAATTGTCATCCCCAAGTTTGCTGATCGAACTTTATGCACATCTAACCACTTGTCCACAATGACCAGGAACATTGAGCCCATGAAAGGACCAGCATAGTTGACATGCAACTGAGTCCAGAGTTTACCTGGCCATTCGCACGAATGTGGGGAAGCTGCTGGTGGCAATTTTTCTCCTTGTTGGCACTCTTGGCACTGCCCCACCAATGCAGCTATGTCGGCATCCAACCCTGGCCACCAGACATAACTTCTTGCTGGCATCCCCTGGATGACCCTGGTGGAGTTCGGTGGAGGTGACCTTTACTTAGGAAAATCACTCTTGCTCCCCACAGTAATATGCCATCCTCTACAGTGATCTGATCCCTCCAGGTCCAAGAGGCTTTCAATCCTGGTTGCGATGGACCTTCTGTTTTCCACATTACCACCAGCTGCTTCAGTTTTGCTGGGACAGGATCTTTTTGTATCCATGGTTGGATATTGTCTGTGGTAACTGGAAATGTGTCCATAAAGTTTAAAACCGAAATGGACTCTTCCAGGGAAGGCACTACTGGTGGAGTATCTGCCAATGGGAGGTGGCTCGGAGGCAAGATTCACTTGGCTTTCTGAATGGTGTTCTAACTTGTACATGTATGTGCTGAGAATAAGGGGCCCAATGCTGAATTTTACTGGAAGCTATGGGCTGCACCATCTTGTCTTCCTTCAGTAGCCCTAGCAGGGATTTGTGATCTGTTGCTATGACAAGTTCCCACCTGTAAAGGTACTGGTGGAACTTCCTCACACCAAAGACGACTGCTAAACCTTCCTTCTCTAACTGGGCATACTTGAGTTTGGCATCAGCCAAAGTCCGGGAAGCATACATTATCAGGCGTTCCTCTCCTTTGGGCCACTGGTGAGCCAACATTACCCCGATTCCGTACAGGGAGGCATTGCAAGTCAGCACCACATCTTGCTTCGGATTGTAGTGGGCCAACACCTTAGATGATGATAGCTGCTTTTTTACTTCCCTAAAGACTTCTTGGCTTTGTGACCATTTCCAAGGCTGACCCTTTTCAACAGCAGGTGTAAGGGTGCTAAGATGGAGGCCACATTACTTATGAATTTCCTGTAAGAATACACGAACCCAAGGAAATAGCTAAGCTCTGGTACAGATGCAGGAGCCGGGGGTCCTTTGACCGCCCTCACTTTCTCTTCCAACGGTTGTAATCTAGTTTTGTTGACTCTGTAACCCAAGTACATCACTTGGGGTGCCTGGAACGCACATTTTTCACTTCTAAGGCATACGGCTGCCTGGGAAAAATGTTTAAGCATTATGTCCAAGTTCTCCAAGTGCTCTTTACTGGTCTTTCCTGTTATTAGTACATCATCCAGATAAATGGCAACCTAGGGTAGCCCTTGTAAAATTTCACTGGAAAGAGTGCAGGCTGATGATACCCCAAATGGCAGTCTTATATATTGATATAAATCCTTATGGCTATTAATTGTAGTGTACTTCTGGGACTCCTCATCCAGTCACAATTCCATTCAGACCAACAGGAAACTGGAAGAACACAGCATGCTAGGCAGAAATGCTTATCCCAACTCCAAGATGACAGTTGCAAGTGAATGTTCTTCAGGCACACTTTCTCCCTTTGCCACTGAAATAACCGCACAGAGGCTGGGTTCCATCACCGAGTCACCCTTTATTTACTACCGCACGATACACAGGCTGTGGCCAGCCAGATCGAAGTCAGTCCCCTGAACTGAGGAGATTCTAAGCCAAGACTTTCCTGACTGGCCCAGGTTAACATCCCCAATCAAGGACCCCAGTATCAACGAGATCCACCTGGTCCCAATCACTACACTAACACAGAAAGTTGCCTCATTCAGAAATCCAGGAAACTGCAAAAAAAAAAGTGCCTCTTTCAAAAGGGCAGCAGTTCTTGGTGAAGGAAAGTCATGAGATTAAAGGACAACCTGGTGATGCAATGGAACAATTTTGAGGTTCACAAAAAAAGATGGCTTCTGTGAAGGAAATTCACAATGTAAAACCACCTCCATTTTAAAGAAACGGTATAGGCATTACACTGTCAAGAACAGAATCAAACTTGACAGTCTTCAAGCCAAAGACTGAACAATGTTCCAAATCTGGAGAGAATGTATTCTGGCAGATCAGTGAAACTACCAGACACACAGTTTTGTGAAGTCAGAGACTTAGAGAGAGATGGGATTGTGGTAAATGTAAATGCATATATGAATGCATAATTATCAATAATGGGAAAAGAAGCTTGGCAGGAAAGATTGTATACCGTGTTCGGGTTTGAAAATGAAAGAGAAGTGAACAGAACATCATGCAATATAATGATGTCATATGGAATTGGGCAGGAGAAAACTTTGGAATTCTGGAAGGACACAGACACACCATTGGGTCAACCTCATAGCCTAAGTAACAATGTCTACCATACCAATGTAATATGACAGATTGTTGCTATGCAATAAACAACATCTTGTTTAAGACAAGAACCTCTTATAGAGTCAGAGTTATACAGCGCGGAAACTGCTTCGGTCCAATCAGTCCATGTTGAACATAATCCCAAACTAAACTAGTGCCACTTTCCTGCTCCTGGCCCATATCCCTCCAAACCTGTCCTATTCATGTACTTGTCTAAGTATCTTTTAAACATTGTAACTGTGCCCACCACTTCCTTGTTAGACTTGTTAGACTACTTAATGGCTTTCCTGTACCACAATAGATCAATTGGGCCATGTATATTCCAACTTAAAGAGTGGTCACGAATCTACCTTATAATGACCAATAGTCCAGGCAGCTCTTACAACATGATGACCAATGAAGATGAATCATACAAAATATTCCACAGCTAGTTCTTTCTGGAATAATTTGAAATAGGAGAGGTTGGTGATGATACCTAAGCAGCTTTGTTACGAAAGCTTCATTTGGCGTTCGTTCAATCTTTAATAGCAGAAAATTTCAATTCGGAGCACTGCTTTGTGGCTGGCACAGTTCAGGAGGGAATTATGGAGTGGAGTTTTAGAGAAGCACCTATTCCTGTTCTTAGTTCCTTTCAAAACTGTCATGGTTCTGGCCTACCAAAAGTGCACAAAGTCTCCTTCATCAAGATGTCCTTTACTACTGGCAAGTACTGACCAAGAAGGGGCTGAAAGGTAATGTGGCACCACCTGCTTGTTATAATTTATAAGTGGAGGGTGGTGTGCTGGAGGGGGAATATCCACACGACATTCTTAAATAGGCTGCCCGCCCAGGGCAATGGGAAGCTCTTTAGAACAATTCAGGCCCTTGTTTTTAATCTGTAATGGTTTCAGTAAAGATGGTAATGGTTAGAATCTAAAAGCTCAGGTATTTATTGAAAGACTGAAGCCTCATGGTTTACAGTTTAAAATAAAAGAATGCTATTCCACAAAAATCAAAATAAAACATGAATTCTAATAAACACAGCCTCCCACATACAGTCAGTTATATTAAAGGTTTTAGAAATATAATGACTACAGTTACTATAAAACAAACTTCATAACTCAACATTCCTTCTACACACATTTGGCCTAAACACCTATAGCTGAAGTCAGGTAATTACATATGCAAGCAAGGATCTGGATAGGCCGTTCCAATTCTTCAGCCTTCTCTGTCATTCAATAACATCATACTGATCAGATTGGAATCCCAATCTGCATTCTTGCCAACCCCTGATAAATCTTTCACCCCTTGCTTAAGAAGAATGATCTACCTCTGTTTTGAAAGCATTCAAGGACTCTGCTTCCTCTACCTTTTCAGGAAGAGAGTTTCAAAGACTCATGACCCTCTGAGAGAAAAAGAAAAATGCTTCTCCTTTGTTTAAAATGAGTGACCCCTGATATTTAAATGGTGACTCCTATTTCTAAATTATCCCATAAGTGGAAGCATCCTCTCCACATCTATCCTGTCAAGGCCCTCCAGGGTCTGAAATGATTCAGTCAAGTCTACTCCCACTCTTCTAAACCTCAGTAGATGCAAGCCTAGCCTGTCCAACCTTTCCTCATAAGACAACAAACTCATTCCAGCTACTAGTCTGGCGAACCTTCTCTGAACTGCCTCCAAAGTTTGATATTCTCCTTTAAATGAAGTGACCAATACTGTGCACAGTACTTTGGATGTGATCTCACCAGTGTCTTGTATAACTGAAGCAAAACCTCCCTAACCTTTATCAGCAGTTGGAAGATTAACCATTTGGTGTGGTACAGTTTAATAGATTCGTACGAAGATCAAGATTGCTTGGCCCTTCCACTTACTACAAGATGGTTTATCTCTTCAAACTCGTCCAACCCGTTTAACAGTGTTCGACTCTCCTTGAACAAAATCAGCACTAGTGTCTTAAGTATAGCCACCTCAGGTCAGTACTCACCTGTTCTAATATTTTTTAACTCTGGAATCTTGTATCCAAAACACTCTTGCTCTCTTTTCAGCTTGGCTATCCGTGGTCATCCAGTTAATGGTTAATATAGAGCTTCAGTTAATAAGAGTTTTAATCTCTTTTAGGCAGCACATTGAATTTCAACTGAATCCTGCTGCAAGATGCTGATTCATGCATCTTGCTTGTACTAAATTAACCTAAAACTCGACTAAACTACTTTAACACTGAACGGCACCCAGAAAAGAAGGAAGGGAATTGAAAAACATGATGGGAAAAGGAGTGGAAAATTGGCAGAATTCCAATATATTAAACCATGGAGATAAACATTGTAGGTCTCTACAATTCTCTACATACTGAGTTATCACAAGAATACCAGCCTTTTCAATAAGGATAAAGAAAGGAAAATAGGAGGGAAAATCTCCATAATGCATCTATCACACAGATCCTAGTGGTTACCTATTGGGAAACAGGGAGCTGGGGATTTATTGCAAGAGGAAGTAGTTGGAGAGAAAATAAAATGGAAGGTATTAATAGAACAAATTGGAATTAAGCTTCATAACAAACATAACTAATTGTTACAATGATCACAGCTTTGACTTTTCAATAGTAGTTATTGAAATGAAGTTTTCTCATTTTACAGTCGGGTACAGAAACTCAACTTAGGTGGTACCATTAAACAGATGGTTTTGGGGTGGCCATTTATTATATACAGCACTCGATATTTAATTACATTGATTGTATCCAAAAGATAATTTTAAATAAACTTAAAATACGTAAATAGAGGAACACCTTTGACAATGGATACTTTAATTGTCTGCTTGCTAAATTAACATTGAAACACTGTGGAATGAGGGAGTTTGTGGAAAACATAAGGGTGAAACAATGATAACATCAAAATTGTGGAAACACCCTATAAAGAAGGGTGAACTGGAAATGTTTTGTGGGCTGGTATCTCTCAATTATTTCACTAGGGAAACATGAAGGTGTGTCAGAGACACATTCCCTGATAAGAGTGTAATTCTTTGATAATTATAACAAAGCATAGTATCCAAAGTTAGAAAAAATACCTGTTCTGGTTCAAGTCAGAAACATAGAAACTGCTAAGAATCAGATCTGAAAAGTAACTACAACTACTATTTAAGGCACAGTTTTGAAGACGAAATATTAAATATTTTCTGGCTTCTAATGAGACATTTCTGAATGTAAACAAGCTCATTTCTCAATGTCTGCCTTGAACTTTGCAGTTATGATCTTGAAATGTTTAAACACTGAGATCCTCATAGTGTTGTCTTAAGAACTTGAAAAATATTGATAAAGGTTATATGATCTTAACCACAAATTCTATCCTCTGCTTAACAATGTCTTGCCAACTTAAACTGTGCTATTGTAAACAACACTTTATGGAAAGTATGATCAGAATTTTCCCATTTTCAGTTTTGTTGACTGAGATTCATTGTTCCTGGTCCACCATGGTTCAGAGCAACTTATACCTCACACCATCATCTGCTCTCCATTAGTTATGCAAATGGACTATTGGGTACCTTTCTTGGGAATTGCATGGCCGGAGAGGGGAAATGCTCGCCACTGCCAAGATCTTCCAGCTTTCACGCCCCGGCACTATATTTAAAACCCAGTTGCACACCACTTCAGGAGCAACTGCCAAACAAAATTAGAGGTTTTTAAGGTTTTGGAGTAGATTTGCAGCTCGGGTTGTGGGTGTTGAGGTTGGTTGGCTCACCAAGCTGGTTTGTTGTTCCGCAGACGTTTCATTACCGTGCTTGGTAACGTCCACAATGCAGCCTCTGATGAAGCGTCGGTGTGTTTTCCTGCCTGGCTTTTAGACTCTGGGGTCCGTTGCGATGGATTGCCTCACTTCCGGGTTTCCTCCGTAGTGGAATGTATATGGGGTCGAGTTCAATGTGTCTATTAATAGCCTGCTTCGTGGAGTGCCATGCTTCCAGGAATTCTCGTGCTTGTATCTGCCTAGCTGTCCCAGGATCTTGGTGTTGTCCCAGTCAAAGTCGTGGTTCTCCTTGGCCACGTGGATTGAGATGAGTGAGTATTGGTCGTGTCTTTTTGTAGCCAGTTGGTGTTCATGTACTA
>NC_063341.1:45782704-45837754 GCF_021869965.1 Rhincodon typus
ATCTCCATATTCTAATTGAACAGCAACAGCAGGTGGCATTGGGAAAAATGTGATACAATTAAAATAGTGGAGAGCCAACTGAACAGACAGAAGATGTGTCCACTTATGGGAAGAGGCCAAAGTCAAGGACTGGGAATATAAAATAGTCACTAATAAATCCAGTAGGGACTTTAGGAAAAAGTAGTTAACTGGAGACTGGGTAATATGTGGAACCTGTAGACACAGGAGCTAGTTGAAGCAAATGGAATAGATGCATTTAATGAGAGTTTGAACAAGCAGATGAGGGAAAAAATAAATAGATAGATATACTGAGAAGGTGCAATGAGGTAGGGTGGGAGAGATAATCATGTGGTTAGGCTTTAGGTGTCAAAGTCTTAGAGGAGTAGTTCTCACCAATACACATGGAAGCACCAGTCAGTCAGAAGTTCCCAGCAAGAGTAGCCTCCCATACCAGTCAAGGGTATTAGCCATATTATATATCTGCTTGGGGTGGCATTGATCAGGGGGTCTATGCCTCTGCAGTCCAGGGAGTGAGTTATGGTCAGTCTTGTGTCTCCACAGTGGCTAATCTGGGGCAGGGTGGCAGTGGAGTGGTGTGTTGTGGTAACTGCAATTGGGAAGATGTACAGGCTGCAGTCAATATCTGAGTGTGTATTGTACAGGACTGTCTGGGTAAGTTGAGAGGGCAGACCATGGTCAGTCTGTCAGGTACATTCACAGAAACTAGAGAGGATGGGGGTTGGAGGGTGGCAAGTGCATCCTTTGCCATGGTATTGAGCCTTAGTAGTGGGGTCTGGGGTCTGCAAGCTCTGGGCAAGGGCACTCTATAATTATGAATGGAGCTGCAGGATTTGTAAGGAAGTGATGTAGTAAAACATTTCTGGGAAGGGTTTATTGCAAGAGGGACCTCTTTCCTGATTAGGAGTAGAGTTAGAGTTATGAGTCTCCTGTCTTCAATGGAGGAGGAGCAGTGAATGACCCTACCAGGCATTTATAGCTAGGGTCTGGTTGGGCAGGGTAGGCAGGTGTAAGCTGCTGCTTTCTATCATGACGCAGATTGAAAGTGTGCAGTGGTAAACAAAATGACTGTGACTACAGTTGGCAGCCATCTTGTGTCTCTTGTGACACTGTCATATAGGTCAGATGCAATGTAACTAGCTAAGATAATATATTACAAACTTATTTATTGTTTATCAAGATAGAACCTTACCGCTATCAAAGGGTTTGTGACGGCATTGTTCCCCATGTTGTCAGTAGATCAGCCTGATACCAGTAAAAAGAATTGGTGGCAGTAAATCTACTGAAGGCATCCCAGCTGATTCAAGGAGAAACCAACAGATACAAGAGAAGCACCTCTTCTTGCTTTGCCTTTTCATGCACTCTAACACTGATCTTCCCATATCCCTTATCCATTCCTTATCCTCATTTCTCTCTCTCCCTGTTCAGTCACTCTACCCCTCTAAACTGCAACGATCTGCTCTTTAATTCTTTTTTTACATCTTTGCTGCCAAATTGTACTTTTTTCAGGTAGGCATCCATTGAAAAAGCTGCAAACAAACACAGCAGCGACTGGATTAAGCTACCTTCATATAAAATGAGTTGTGGTGGTAATACCTATTTCACACAAATGCTCAACAACTGAACTGCTATTGAGGGACCCCAAGTCCTTTATGGAGCAATCTCCCAACCTGCATATGGTTTTGGCCTGTGGTGAGCCAAGTAGAGAGTAACTACATACGTCCTTTGTGCCACAATGATTTCATTACATCTTCTCCTGCACCTTACCAGACCTCAGTCATTCAATGCTTTATTGCAAGTAGCTGCTACCTAATATGTAGCAGATCACATTAATTTTTTTTATAATTAAGACATTGTGTAGCAGTTGGGAGGCACTTTGTTCACTCATTTTGCTTAGTGTGTGGAATAATGCTTTGTTGTTCAGAAAGCACAGGTCTTTTCTGGTCTTTCTATTTAATATATATATATAAAAAAATCAACAATAAGCACGGCCTGATTGAAGGTTTTTAACCAAACTTAGCGGCTGTATTTCCAGTAGCTTGATCTGTTATCCAGCTGACTCATGCTGCTGCTTTCTAAATATAAACATAAAGCTTGCTGCAACACTCCTCTAAATGTGATTCTTGGAATGTGTGCTGGGATATTGATTAAAAGAGGATGTGAATTACAGTGATTATTTGAAAACCAACACTTAATAATTCCATGGTACTGTCTCCGAGAAGGGTGGGTTCCTTGCCAAGGAAATACAGATGTGCCTGCTTTTATACTGCATCTTAATGTTTTCTGTTGTAGCTCTAAGTGATTCAATCATCTATTATTAAAAGTTATAAGTTATAAGTACTAAAATAATGGCACAATTGTTTTGTGGTAGTGATTTGAGGCTGTATTTCCACAGTACCACAGAGCCAGTGGTGTTGAACTATGCTGCTGACTGTAGGTTATTTTCTTACGAGGGAAATGAAGCACCTTCTTGCTCAGATCGGCAGCATCCAAATGCCTGTCAAAATGCAATAATTAAACAATTGGCTGATTACTACCTAGATGAAAACTAACATTTAAACATTTCCTTTTGCCCTGGTTGTAAGAATAAAACTGTAGCTGACATGAAACTGACACAGTGAGTGCATATATTGTGAAGCACAAATCATCACAGTTGTGTGGGATAGGCTGGAAGAATAAATGACGTTTACTTGTCTGCCAAAATTTGAAGGTTCCTAACCATTCAAGCTTAGCTCGAAGCTTAGATGATTTAGAGTCCATTTGGCAAGAGGTAAAAAACAACAAGGGAGAAAAGACATTATCAGGAGTAGTGTACAGACTCCAAACAGTAGCCACTCTGTAGGAAAGTCTATAAATCAACAAATAATAGAAGCATGAGAAAAGAAAGATCAATAATTATGGGTGACTTGATCTTCATATTGATTGGGTTAATCAAATTGCAAAGGGCAGCTATGACAACAAACTCATATTACATTAGGGATAGCTTCCTAGAGCAACACATCAAGAAGGCAACTAGGAAGCAGGTTATCTTGGATCTGGTAATGGGTAATGAGGCAGGTTTAATAAATGATCCTGAGAAAAAGATCCCCTAGGAAGTAGTGATCGTAACATAATAGAATTTAATATTCAGTTTGAGAGTGAGAATCTTAGGTCAGAAAAACCTGTTTAACATAAATAAAGGGAATTACAATGAAATGAGAATAAAGTTGGCAAAAGTGAACTGGGTGGATAAACTAGCAGAAATGACTGTAAATAAGCACTGGCAGACATTTAAGGGGGTAATTCATGATTCTCAGCAAAAATGCATCCCAGTAAGGAGGGAAGATTGAACGAGAGGATTAAACCAACCATGGCAAACCAAGGAAGTTAAGGAGGGTATTACGTTTAAAAGAAAGCAAACAAGGAGGCCAAAGGCAATGGCAGCCCTGAAGACTGGACAAATTCAGAATCCAGCAAAGGCGGACTGAAAAGATAGTAAAGACATAGAAAGTAAACTATGAGGGCAAGCTTGCAAGAAATATAAAAACTGACAACATAAACTGCTTTAAATATGTAAAAAGAAAAGAGGGGTCAAAGTGAATTTAGTCCCCTTAGAAGATGAGTCTGGGAGAGGGTTTTGGGGAACAAGGAAGTGGCAGAGGGGTTAAACCTCAGTCTTTATGTGGAAGGTTCTTTGAAAATCCCATTAATACTAAAGAAAATGGGGGACGAATCAAGTACCATAAATATTACTAAAGAAGTAAAATTAGAAAAACTAATGGGGCTAAAGGCAGGTAAGTACACTGGCCCTAAAGGTTTGCATCCTAGGATCCTAGAATTGCTAAAGTGACACCAATATTCAAAAAGGGACAGAGACAAAAGCAGGTAACTATAGGCTGATTAGACAAAAATCTATTGTTGGAAAATTATTGGAATCAATTAAGAAAGTAATAGCAGAACATTTGAGAAATGACAATCAAATCAAACAGAGTCAGCATGGCTTCATGGAAGGGAAATTGTGTCTGAACAATTTGAGGAAATCTCAACCATTAGAGTAGATTCATTGGAAGCTGCACTGATGATGTTACCCAGCAGGGTAATGAAACGTCTGCGGAACAACAAACCAGCTCGGCGAGCCAACCAACTACAGAAATCTCAACTAGCGTGGATAGAGGAGAACAAGTAGATGTTTGCATTAGGACTTACAGAAGGCATTCAACAAGGTACCTCGCAAAAAGTTAAGTCATAAGAGCCCACGGTATTAGAGATATTAAAAACCAAAAGAACTGCGGATGCTGTAAATCAGGAATGAAAACAAAGTTGCTGGAAAAGCTCAGCAGGTCTGGCAGCATCTGTGGAGGAGAAAACAGAGTTAACGTTTCGGGTCCAGTGACCCTTCTCAGAACTGATGGTGGCTGGGAAAACGTCAGTTTATATGCAGAAAATAGGGAGGTGGGTGGGGTAGGGAGTAAATGATAGGATAGAGCCCAAAGAGAGAGAAAGACAGTTGGACAGATAAAGGAGTTGCTAACGATCAGGCTGGGAGGATGAATAGTTGTTAATGGGGACTGTTAGCGACTAACAACAGGGGGTGTGTAGTGGCAGGCTATGTGGTAACAAGGCCTGGTGTTATCCAACCTACCTCCCTCCGAACTGACTGCACTCCATGCACTCAGATCTAACCCTAACTTTGTCATCAAGCCTGCCAATAAGAGTGGTGCTGTTGTTGTCTGACGTACTGACCTCTACCTTGCAGATGCTGAGCGCCAGCTCTCAGATACCTCCTCCTACCTTCCCCTGGACCATGACCCCACCATGGCACATCAGGCCATTGTATCCACTACGGTTACGGATCTCATTTCATCCGGTGATCTCCCCCCATCCGCTTCCAAGCTAATAGTCCCCCAACCATGCACAGCTCGTTTCTACCTCCTGCCAAAAATCCACAAACGGGACTGTCCAGTAGACCCATTGTTTCAGCCTGCTCATGCCCCACAGAACTCATCTCTTCCTACCTTGACTCAGTCTTCTCCCCCCGGTCCAATCCCTACCCACATACATCCATGATTCATCTGATGCCTTACGCCAGTTTCAAAACTTCCAGTTTACCGGCTTCAGCCACCTCCTCTTTACCATGGATGTGCAATCCCTTTACACATCCATTCCCCACCAGGAGGGTCTTAGGGCTCTCCGCTTCTTCCTGGAGCAAAGACCTGAACCATCCCCACCCTCCACCACCCTCCTCCGCTTGGCTGAGCTTGTCCTCACCCTCAACAACTTCTCTTTCAACTCCTCTCATTTTCTTCAGGTAAGAGGGGTTGCCATGGGTACTCGCATGGGCCCTAGTTATGCCTGTCTCTTCGTGGGGTACGTGGAACATTCTTTGTTCCAGTCCTATTCTGGCCCCCACCCACAACTCTTTCTCCGATACATCGATGATATCATCGGTACTGCTTCCCTCACTCGTCTAGAATTGGAAAACTTCATCAATTTCGCCTCCAATTTCCACCCTGCCCTCACTTTCACCTGGTCTATCTCTGACTCCTCCCTTCCCTTCCTCGACATTTCTGTTTCCATTTCTGGGGATAGACTGGCCACTAATATCCATTACAAACCCACTGACTCCCACAGCTACCTGGACTATACATCCTCACACCCTGCTTCCTGTAAAGACTCCATTCCATTCTCTCAGTTCCTCCGTCTCCGTCGCATATGTTCAGATGAGGCCAACTTCGACAAGGGAGCCTCTGAAATGTCCACATTCTTCTTCAACCGAGGATTCCCCAGCTCCGTTGTTGACAGGGCCCTCAATCGGGTCTGACCCATCTCCTGCACTCTGCCCTCACCCCTTCTCTTCCCTCTCGCAACAGCGATAGGGTTCCCCTTATTCTCACTTACCATTCCACCAGCATCCACATCCAGAAGATCATCAGACGCCATTTCCGCCACCTCCAGCAAGATGCCACCACCAGACACATATTCCCCTCCCCTCCATTGTCCGCCTTCCGCAGGGACCGTTCCCTCCGGGACACCCTGGTCCACACTTCCTTCACCCCCAACACCTCCCCACAGCCCATCGGCACCGTCCCCTGTAACCGGCGAAGGTGAAATGCCTGCCCATTTACCTCCTCCCTCCCCACTATCCAAGGGCCCAAACATAACTTCCAGGTGAAGCAACACTTCACCTGCACTTCCAAGAATCTAGTCTACTGCATTCGCTGCTCACAATGTGGTCTCCTCTACATTGGGGAAATGAAGCGTAGACTTGGCAACCGCTTCACAGAACATCTACGTTCTGCTCGCAAAAAAGACCCTGAACTACCTGTTGCCTGCCACTTTAATGCACCACCCTGCTCTCTGGCCAACATCTCTGACTCTGGCTTGCTGCAGGGTTCCAGTGAAGCCCAACGCAAGCTGGAGGAACAACACCTCACTTACCGCTTGGGGACCCTACAGCCCTCCGGACTCAATATGGAGTTCAATAATTTTAGGGCCTAAACTCTCCCATGTCCCAGCCCCCCACCCCACACACCAGGCCTTGTTACCACAGCCTGCCACTACACACCTCCGTTAGTCACTAACGGTCCCCATTAACAACTATTCACCCTCCCAGCCTGATCATTAGCAACTCCTTTGTCTGTCCAACTGTCTTTCTCTCTCTTCGGGCTCTATCCTATCGTTTACTCCCTACCCCACCGACCTCCCTATTTTCTGCATATAAACTGACGTTTTCCCAGCCACTATCAGTTCTGAGGAAGGGTCACCGGACCCAAAATGTTAACTCTGTTTTCTCCTCCACAGATGCTGCCAGACCTGCTGAGCTTTTCCAGCAACTTTGTTTTCGTATTAGAGATAGTATATTGGCATGTTTAGAGGATGGGCAGGAAATGGTTAAGTGGTTCTTTTTCAGGTTGGTGACCTGTAACCAGTGGGGTTACACAGGGATCAGTTCTGGGACCACAACTGTTTACAAAATATATTAATCACTTGGAGGAAGGAAGTAAATGTACTGTAGCCGAATATACAGACAACACAAAAATACATGCAAAGGCAGGTTATGAGAGGAATACAAGCAGTTTATAGAGAGATATTGGTTGCTTAAGTAAGTGGGCAACAGGTTGGCAAATGTGTATGATGTGGGAAAAGGCAGAATAGTTCATTTTGGAAGGAGAACAAAAGAGCAGTATATTATTTAAATGGAGAAAAGTTGCAGAAAGCTACAACACAAAGGGACTTGGGAGGTACTTGTGCACAAAACACAGAAAGCTGGCACACAGGGTGCAGCAGGTAATCAGGAAGGCAAATGGAATGTTAGCCCTTATTTCAGGGGGGCTGGAGGTAAGAGTGCATAAGTTTTGGGCACCTTATTTAAAGAAAAGATATAATTTCAACGGAGGCAAATGAGAGAAGCTTCACTTGGATGATTCTAGTATGGAAGGATTGTCTTATGAGTAGAGGCTAAACAGGTTGGGACTCTGTTCATTGGAGTTTAGAAGAATGAGAGATAATCTCCTTGAATTTATTGGATTCTTAAAGGACTTGATAGGGTAAATGCTGAGAGGATGATTTCTCTCATGGGAGAGTCTAGGACCATAGAACATAGTCTCAGGGGGTTGTGAGTCTTTGCAACTCCTTGCCCCAGAGAGCTGTGGGGCAGAGTCTTTGCGTATATTTAAGTTCGAGATAGGTAAATACTTGATTCATAGGGGAATCAAGTGTTACAGGGAAAGGGCAGGAAAGTTGGATGTGAACAATGTCAGATTAGCCATGATCCTACTGAATGCTGAAGTAGGCTTGAGAGGCTGAATGGCCCAATCCTGTTCCAATTTTTCATGCTCATATTATGGTCATCACGAGCAGGGGATACATAGGTAATCCTAGATCACCTTGGTAACCATAACAGCTAATGGTTGATCATACAATTACTATGTTTGTTTTCTAGTAACACCAGGGTGAGCACATCCTGCAAATACACAATTGCAGTATCACAGTCTCAACTACTTGCAATTAAATTAGCAAGTTGGCTTGACGCGGACTAACAATAAAGTTAAAGCTGCCCTTAACCAATTACAAGTTCTTATATCAAGTCTATCTATTGATATTTCACAGTTTTCTTTATAAAAGCATGCACCTGATGATTCAGTAAATGTTGGAGATATATAATCAGAACATTTCAGTAAATGAAACACCCACTTTCCAATTAAATGGAAGGCTGGAGAATTGATAGGAATATTTAATTTAAGTGTATATTTTGATAAATAAAAATCAACAAGACAGTATTTTGAACAAAATATTTCAGGCAAATTCCATTACTCAATGTAAGACTTGAAGCAATGAATCTGGGATTAAAAATAGCAATATCAACTAACTGAATTTCTTCAGGGGCACAGGAGTACCCTGGGCAAAAGCTGAAAACTCTAGGTTTAGTTAAAAATTAAGACCCCTTCTAAGGAGACAGTATGTATATGAAATATCATTGAGATTGAGACCCAATCACAGAACTAGGATGAATAATCAAGCTACAAATGGTGAGATTTTACAGTTGTTCCTGGCAAATTATATTTTTGTTTAGTTTTCATTATTTGCTACATGGAAGTTGATGCTGATCACACAACGGCCAAACATTTGTCTCTGACGCAAAGAATGTCAGGAACAGTTGCGCATGTGTCAATGGCTACAGTGTGAGCTGACTGTGCATGCGTAACTGTTCTTGATGCCTTTCTGCTTCACCGCAGGATTCCTGGATGCAGTGGTGAATTCTGAATGGAATTTCTAACAGGAAGTGGGAGCAAGACTAGGGCAGAATTTAATCTAGCCCATCATAGTGGGAATAATGATGGCCAAATCCACCTAATCACAGGAAATGCATTATAATAGGAATTAATATGTTAATGATGAAGATATGGATGATGATGAACTCTGATTTCAACAGTTACATACTGTCAAAGCTCTAAGAAGCGAGAAATGGAAGAACCATAGAGATCTGTAATCAGTATGATGTATATCAGAATGTTAGTAAAGAGTTTATAACACCTGCTGAAGTAATGCAGGGCTTACTGTTAGATAAGGTAAAGACAGAAATGTAGGAGACTCAAACTAAGACAATTTAGCTAAATGGAGCAGCCTCGACAATGTCGTTGAGACAATCAATACCTCGACCCAATAGTTAGCAGAATTCACGAGGGTAGGGTAATAAAAGCTTGAGACCATGAAAGTAGCACAGTCTATGGTGACAGCAACATTAGCACAAATATGGACAGGCCCCATGTCAATCTCCTGATGACATCAAAACTCCATTGATTAAGTCAAATGATAAAAAGTGTTGACACAGGATTCCTAACCACCATCAGTGAGCTGTTAATTCAGCTCATTAACATGCCAAGTCACACCCAATATCCCTGAGATCACAACATTTTAGTGGTTACTCATAGATTAAATGGGAGCTGCACAACCTTAATGTATTTCTTGAAGGTGGCTCAGTGGCCTCATGTGTCAATTTCAGACATGTGCCCAATTAAAGGGCCTGACATTGGGAAGGAAAGATGCTGAAAGCCACACCCCCTTCCCTGTTCTCTGAATCCCCTTTCTCCTGTGATCTCCCCCTGTGATCTCCATCCTGCCTTCACTCATCTATGGACAAGGGACTCTAAGTGATCCCAGGCCTAGCGCATGGGGTCTTTGCCAACAGCTGCCACTATTCCCTGTGGTGCTGACAGCAATGAGGAAGTGCTGGCCTCCGGAATAAAAACAGAGAGTGCTGGAGAAACTCAGCAGGTATGGCAGCATCTATGGCGAGAGGAAAAGAGAGTTAACATCTTGAGTCTGATATGACACTTCTTTGGAGTGTCAGTGCTGCCCTCTAATTGGCCAGCAGCTCTCAGCAGACAGGAATTCTGTCTCTAGGGTCCTGAATCCCACAGAAAGCAAGATGATTGTGTAAGTGCTGTGACCTTTCCATCTCCTCCATGGAACTCTAATGGTTCTCTGAGTAGTAGGTGAGACTCCCAATGGGTCAATTAAACCTGAGCTCTGATACTTTGTGGGTTCCTACTGAGACTGTAAAGAAACAAAATCAAAATAAGAGATAAAACCGTAAACACTTAATCTTTGTCATCAATCAATACAAATTCGTGTACAATCTCAAGGCTTTCTAATTAATAGCCCAGTTCCAGGCCTGAACTAATCTCTCCTGATTTCCATGGGCCTATAGGACCAATATTATCATGTCTGATGATGCTGTGACCAAAGTTGTCTATCACAATTCATTATGAACTTTGATGAGTTCAGCAGGCTGTTTTTGGGAAGGCTTCATCAAATTCTGGGATCTTCTTGATGAGAGTTTCTCAAGTCTATTGTACTCACAAATAACATGCAAATGTTTTATTTTTAGCCATTTTCTTCCATTATTCATTTGTTGTGGGATTACAAGATCCTACTTCCAGCCACTCTCTGCATTGCTTCCACTTTGCTTCTGGCATTCAGCCATTCTCTGCACATCCTCATGCTAACTAAGTTCTAGCGTGGCTTTGACTAACTGTCTCTTTCTTGGCATTTACTCTGCTGTTCTCAGTCCCGCCTTGCCTGGCAGCCTTCAGGAGGTATGGGAAATCTGTATAGCTCCAATTTAATCCCTGAGTCATTGCTAAAATCCTGTGGTCTCAGGAACAATGGGTGTAAATTGTCTCATTCACTGCTCCTACTCCCTCTATGCCTGGCCTTGGGTGTTTTATCATTTATTGCCCAAGTGACTGTATGTGATTTGCACTCTGCTCAGTTGTGACGCCTTCACTCTGCTGCTATTATCAGTAATATCCTCCCTTTGCTTCTTTTTCATAGCCAAAAAGTCACAGGCACAAATTTCAGTTCCTTGCCTGGACTCAATGGGTGATGTATAAATGGTGTCAGATAATTTAGTGCTTCAGTTACATTGGCACTCTACCATTCCCATCTTGGATTAGGTCCTCAACTGTGCAGTCAAATTACTGGATGGGATGGAGGGGCCAGCTGTTGATCAAGTCCACTCATTCAGAGACTCGACATTGGAAAGGCAGAGGCTCACTGAGCACGCAATCACAATGGTCTTTGCAGCCAATCCCCCCTCTACAGAGCTCACCCCATGATCCCGAACCCATGAAACTCTGCCTGATTTCACTCCATAATCCATGAGACTCTGGTGCCTATCATTCTGGCAATAGCCACGGTCTCCTCAGTGGTGCTGCTGAACAAAAGGCCCATCACTGGTTTCGCCACTACCTCATTGACTCTTGGTTTGGCAAATCGTTCTAAGGATTGTCTAAGGATCTTTGGTGAATTCCTACAGTGCATCTTGTAGATGGTCAGAAATCACATGACACCAGGTTATAGTCCAACAGGTTTATTTGAAAACATAAGCTTTTGGAGTCTTGCTCCTTCTATTAACACCTAAAGAAGGAGTAAAACTCCGAAAGCTTGAATTTTCAAGTAAACTTGTTGGACTATAACCTGGTGTTACAAAAACAGAAGTTACTGGAAAAGCTCAGCAGGTCTGGCAGCATCTGTGAAGAGAAAATCAGTGTTAACATTTCAGGTCCGGTAACCCTTCCTCAGAGTGACACAACAACTTTCACCTAACCTCTGGAGTTAAGTTCTTTTGTCCAGGTTTGAACCAAGGCTGTCATGAGGCCAGGAATCCAAACTGGGCATCACTGAGTAAGTGTTGCTTGATCCCACTGTTGATGAGACCTTCCATCACTTTACTGATGGTCGAGAGTAGATCAATGGAGCAATAACTGGCTGTATTGGATTTGTCCTGCTTTTGTGGACATGACATACCTGAGCAATTATCCACATTGTTGGGTAGATGCCAGTGTGGTAGCTGGACTGGAACAGTTTGACTAGGAGAGTGGCAAGTTCATTTCTTTAATTCATTCACAGTATGTGCCCATCACTGGATAGGCAGCATTTATTGCCCATCCCTAATGGTCCAGAGGACAGTTAAGAGTCAGCCACATTGCTGTGGGTCTGGAGTCACATGTAGGCCAGACCGAGTAAAAACTGACAGTTTCATTTCCTAAAGGACATTAGTGAACCAGATGGGGTTTTCTCATAATTAACTTAGTCTTTTAATTCCAATTTTTTATTGAATTCAAATTCTACCATCTGCCATGCTGGGATTTGAACCCAGGTCCCCAGAATGTTGCCTGGGTCTCAGGATTAATAGTCTAGCAATAATATCACTAGACGATTGCCTCCCCTAGTAGGCCTTGCCTCCCCTGAAGTGTAGGCCTTCAGTATTCTTGCTGGAATATTGTCAGGGCCCATGGCCTTTGCAGTATGCAGTGCCTCAAGTCTGAATAGCAACTTCTGCTTTTGTTTCTGATTTACAGCATCATAGTCCTTTCAGTTTTTTTTTGGTTCAGATCTAAACTCTGCTATCCCATCACGTCTAGTCACGAATGGTGGTGGTCAATTAAACAACAAACTGGAGGAGGAGACTCCAAAAATATCCCCATCTTCAATGATGTAAGACCCTAGCATATCAATGCAAAAGATAACCCTGAAGCATTTGCGGCAATCTTCAGCCAGAAGTGCCAAGTGGAAGATCCATCTCCGCTTTCTATATGGTCCACGACAGTGAAGCTGCCAGTCTTCAGCAAATTCAATTCACTCCACATGATATTCAAAAAATAGGGAGGGGTGTGGGGTAGGGAGTAAACTATAGTAGAATTAATTTTTGGGCCTAAACTCTCCCATGTCCTAACCTCCTATCCCACACACCAGGCCTTGTTATCACATAGCCTGCCATCACAAGTTACTATTGTTAGTCACTAACAGTCACCATTAACAGCTATTCAGCCTCCTAGGCAGATCGTAATCAACTCCTTTGTCCGTCCAATTCCTCTTCTCTCTCTTTGGGCTTTGTCCTTTATCCTATTGTTTACTCCCTATCCCACCCTCCTCCTTATTTTCTGCATATAAAACGAAATTTTCCTAGCTACCATCAGTTCTGAGGAAGGGTCACCCGAACTGAAATGTTAGCTCTGATTTTTTCTTCACAGATGCTGCTAGGCCTGCTGAGCTTTTCCAGCAACTTCTGTTTTTGTTCCTTAGAGCTGAACTGTTGGTTGTGGGGTTGTTCAGATCTGTATATCACTTGCTGCTTATGCTCTTTGGCATGCAACTAGTCCTGTTTGGTAGCTTCACCCAGTTGACACTCATCTTTACGTATTTTTGCTATTGCTCCTGGCATGCCCTCCTGCACTCTCCATTGAACCAGGTTCAATACCCTGGTTTGATGATATTGGTTAAGTGGGGGATATGCCAGACCATGAGCTCGCAAGTTGTGCTGGAGTACAATTCTACTGCACAGCACCTCATGGATACCCAGTCTTGAGTTGCTAGATCTGTTTGAAGACTGCCCCATTTATCTCAGTGATAGTGCCACACTATATGATGGAAGATATTCTCAATATGAAGGCAGGATTTCATCTCCATGGACAAGTGTATCTGCAGCTGGCAAATTGGTAGGGACAAGGTCAAGTATGTTTTTCCCCATGTGGTTCCCTCAGGCCCCGACCAGCTCGATCTGTAGCGCTGCTGCTGAGCCACTCTTGATGGCAGACATTGAAACCCCAACTAAAGAACATTTTGTGCTTCTGCCACCCTTAGTGCTTCCTTCAAGTTTAGTTCGACATAGAGGAGTACTGATTCATCAGCCGAGGGAGGGTAGTGCATGTAACTAGCAGTGTTTAACTTGCCCATGCTTAACCTGAAGCCATTAGAATTCATTTGGTCCGCAGTCAATATTGAGGACTTCCAGGGCAACTCTCTCCCTACTTTACAGCACTGTGCTGTCACCTCTGTTTGGTCTGTTGGTGGGATAAGACATCTCAGGGATGATGATGGTAATGTCTGGGACGGTATGATTCTGTACGTCTATGATTAATCTGGGAGACAGCTCTGCCAATTTTGCCACTAACCCCCACATGTTAGTAAGGAGGATTTTGCAGGGTCAACAGGTCTGTTTCTGCCATTGTCTTTTCTGGTGCATAGGTCGATGCCAGGTGGTCCGTCCATTTTCATTTCTTCATTGAGACTTTGTAGTGATTAGTGCAACTGAGTGGCTTGCTTGGCCATTTCAGAGGGCAGTTGAGAGTCAATGACATTGCTGTGGGTCTGGAGTCACATGTATGCCAGACTAAGTGAGGATGGCAGATCTCCTTCCCTGAAGGACATCAGTGAGCCACTGGTTTTTCCGACAATCAACAATGGTTTCATGATTATCAGTAGATTCTTCATGCCAGATACTTTATTTAATCTAAATTCCACCACCTGTTACGGTGAGATTTGAACCTGGGTCCGCAGAACATTAGCTGAGTTTCTGGATAAAAGGTCTAACAATAATACTGGTAAGCCATAACCTCTCCTCTGAATTCTAAAACCAAATGATCACAAAGCTGGAAGAATCATGACCAGAAGCTGGCAAACCCAGTGTAAAATGTATATCTAAACATTCTTGGCAAGTTCATATAACAGAGCTGAGGAAGTGGGAGTGAAATTCATCACTTTAGCTAATGACTGATGACTGGACTAATCATTCTCAGGTGAAGTTTGATGGAACATTGAGTTTACTTTAAAAGAATAAGACATGATTTTAGAAACTCATGAAGAACTAAAATTGACACCAGTAAGTGAAAAGAATTTGCAACTAGGTGGTGTCTTGTTGCAAAACAATTGCTTTCTAAAGTGCTTTAAGGCAAATGAAATACTTCAGAAGTGAAATCACTATAGTAAATGTGGGGAAATGCCACTACCTACACATGAGAAGGTTCCATAACAGGAGTGCATTATGATCATAAGAAATTGTTGTTGGATGAGACCAGTTGGTGACTGGGGCCTGTAGCTCCATCATTCAGAAAGATTATGGGTGTTCTGATTGTGGCCTGAACTCCAGTTTCCTACGTCCAGAGTAGATTACACATCCAACTCAGCCTTGACTACATTCAATGATCCAGTCTCCATGGCTCAACTAATTCTTCTCTGAGAAAATGTACCTCTATTCATCTCAGTCTTAGATGGGAGATCCCTTGCTTTCAAACTGCGGCTTCTAGTTCGAGACACCCATGAGGGAAACATCCTCTCAACACTTAGCCCATCAGGCCCCCTCAGAAAATAAGCTCAACTCATTCTTCTGAACTCCAATGTGTATCAGCCCAAAATATTTCCAAAGTAAGCAAATCTCTCCTTATGTAAGAAGATCAAAACGCTGCATAATGATCTAAGTGTATGATACCACCAATGCCCTGAACATGTGTAGCAAGACTTTTATATTCCATATCCCTCCAATAGGCCAACATTCCATTGTCTGCTTAGTTACATCTGTACATGCAAGCTAACCTTTTATGAGATATTTATAAGGATACCCAGATTGTTCTGTACTGCAACATTCTGCAATCTCCCTTAATTTAAATAATGTTCTGCATTTTTATTCTTCCTGCCAAAGTGAGCAACCACACATTTTCCCGTGTTATGCTCCATCCGCTGATGTTTTTCCAACTTTGTTAACCCTTTGCAGATTGTTCGGGTGGAATTTTATGACGATCTTCTCCCAGAGAAATGACATGAGAAGTCCAACAAAGCCGGAGTTACTAGTTGTGTTTTCATCTAATCTGGACATGGTGAAGAGATGCCCGCTAAGCAGTAGCAAGTTGCCAGCTAAGGAGGAATATTGCTTGCTATTGGCTTCACTGACTGTACTTCTCACCTCATTAATATGCAAGTTCACATGCTACCAACCTTTGAGAGGAAGGAACACAATGAGAATACCTGACGTGAATTCCAAGTCCGACTCATCACGCTGTCCTCCTTATCATCACCATGGCAATTCGCAACACTGTTTCAGGGCATGCTCTATGGGAACTGGCGACATGCCCCCCTCATTCATGGACACTGCCATTTGACAACAGCCAGCCCCTCGGCACCCTCATGGCACCTGTCTGATCTGCAGGATGCTTATACACTTTAAAGTTGTATTTTACAACAGTCTGACAACTAGCTTTGAAAGGCTGCAACAAGGACACTTTGCACACAGGGACAGGCAGCCAGCTGATGAATTGGACTCAAATAAAGTTGCTGGAAAAACTCAGCAGGTCTGGCAGCATCTGTGGAGGAGAAAACAGAGTTAGCGTTTCGGGTCCGGTGGGGCGGGGTGGAGAGAGGTGATAGGGCCTGAGTGCATTCACTGCTGGAGGGAAAAGCCGGAAATATAAGTTGAGATGGGGACAAGGACAGTGATGTGGAGAAGGCCGAGGTATGTATGGGGGAGGCAGTACAGAATGGGAGGGCTGGGGGGTGTTATTGGCAGTGACGTGGACCCCATGGGGGTGTGTACAGGACCATGGTTGGCATCATTTACTTGCAATTCCACGGTTCAGAGAGCAAGGAGGAAAGTTGAAGGTGGAGGTCTATGTGATGGGTGTCTACATGGAAGGGGCAGATGTGGGATTACTTGAAGTGGGCAGTGAGAGTTGAGCAAGGTAAATGGGGATGTGGAGTTTCTGGTGGGATCCTTGACAATGAGTCTGAGTCCGGTGCTGAAAACATCCACGAGGAGCTGCGTTCCCTGCCATTCAGAATCACAAAATTATTACAGTTCAGAAGGAGGCCATTTGGCCCATTTTGCCTACATTGGTTCTATTTCCTGCACTTGCCATTTGCTAGAAATAACCTGCTAGAAAATGCCTGGGCCAACATCTACGGTGGACAGAGATTGTGCTGGTGTCACTTTGATGGCCAAAAGCTTGAGCTTCACTTCTGCTGGTCAGAAGGACATTGAAGGGGCAAATACATCAATCATACACTTGCAAAATGTAGTTAGATTTTGTTTGCAATCATCTTATCGTGCATAGGGAATACATGCAGTGCGGTTCAAATGCTGATCAATAGTGATGTTCACCATTGTATTGGTCCTTGAAGATTGCACACAGGCAACCTAATGAAGCAGAAATTATTGTAACTGACTTTAAAAGTGGCAGATACTGGCCACAACCAACACAGCTTCTGTGCCATGTCCAAATCTGTGGGACACAGAATGCGTTCCCTGTCTTCCTGCTCTGTGAGTATTATGGAAAATGCTACTGTATGCAAAGATGACTTTCATGGTTGATGTGGGGCTAGGATGGAAGTGTACAGAGTGCATGGACAATCCCAATATACTGCTATGTGTTAGTTACTCAGTTGGTACAATATCTCTTCAAAGTAGCTGGCTATCTCAAACAGTCATGATAATCGATATGTGGCCTTTATTGTTCAGACACTGTAATCTCGAGATCTGGAAATTTGGAGAAGTAGGACGAAGCTCATCAGATCTGGGCACTAGACAGGCTGTACTTCTAACAATTTATTTAGTCGCCCTTCTCTAGTAAATGTGATTTTCGTGAGTTCCTCCCTCCCTTCTATTTCCTGATTTATTGCTGCTTTTGGGATGTTACTTGTATCTTCTAAAGTGAACATTTCTGTTCAATCATTTGCCATTTCCTTATTTTCCATTATCAATTATTTAGACTTACTTTCGTTAGGACCCATACTCACTTTTTCACTCTTTTCTTTTTAAAATATTCAAAGAAAATCTAACCATCTGTTTTTATATTTCTGGCAAGTTTCTCTCATAGACTAATTTCTCCCCATTTATTAATAGTTTGTCAAATCTGGTTTTTTTTGCATACTGTCAAATCAGCCTTCACAAAATCATGTCACTGACCTGCTTTTTCCTTTGGTTCGACACGAACTTTAACTTTTCTAGTTGATCACTATAGTGATTGGACTGAGGGACTATGAAATCCTTGATTGTGGCTGTTAACCTGAGCCAATCAGGGATTCCTGGCTGACAAATGTAGGGACTGGCTCTGAGCTGGCCAGTCAGAGTTTATGTATTGTGCACATGTAAATAAAGGGTGACTTGGTGATGGGATACAAGCCCCTCTGCAGTTATTTCAATCATGAATAGTGGATCTGTCCCTTGGAATTTTTCCTACTCATTGGAACATATCTATTCTGTCTATTCTGAAATATTCCCTTAAATGCCCGTCACTGCATCTTTTTGACATATACTTTAAACTAATTTGTCAATTCACTTTAGGCAGCTCTGCTTTCATGCCCTCACAATAGTCCCTATTTAAAGTTTACAAAATAGTATTAGACCTCTCTCCCTCAAACTAAAATTTGATCCTATTAGGGCTGCAGATTCCTCAGGGTGAGTCCACAATGACATAATTGTTAAATTCTATCTCATGCAAAATAGTAGGCTTAGTATTTCCTGTTCTCTAGTTGGTGCCAGAATATGCTGTTGTACAAAATTATCCCAAAAACCTTATGAATGCCTCATCTATAACAGTTTTGCCTATCTGACTCTTCCAGTTGATCTATAGATTAGAATCTCCCATGACTATTGCTGTGCCTTTCTGACAGGCTCTCATTATTTCTTAATGTTCCTCTGCCTACAATGTGGTTACTGTTAGGGGGCCTGTACATCACTCCCACAAGCAACTTGCATTTATTATTTCTCATTGCTATCAAACCTGCATCCACTTCCTGGTTTCCTGAACTTAGGTTATCCTTCTCTGTTGTGCTAATACCATTATTAACTAACAGAGCTGGCCATCCATATTTTCAAACCCCTGTGTCCTTCTGAAATGTACTATACCTTTCAAAGTTCAAGTCCCGATCCATGTCATCCTGTATCCATGTTTCTGCTTGGATTAGCAGATCATTCTTATTCATTACTATTTGTGCTCTCAGTTAAGCTGACTTTTTCCTTGAATGCTATGTGCATTAAAATACACCACCTCTAGTTTCATCTTCTATTTTTCTTGTTATCACAGTTAGTTTAGTTTAAGACTGTGTTTATGACCCATCTTTCTCATCCACAACTCAATGTGAAACTCTATCATGTTATACTCACTCTTGCCCAAAAAATCCATTGCTTTATACCACATTAATCAACTCTCTTTCATTACACATTGCCATGTCGAAATGCAGTTGTTCCTGGTTGGTTCCAGAAAATATAATTTTAAGAAACTGTCTCAAATACCCTCTATGGGTGGCATTCCCATCCTTAGAAATGTCTGGGAAGGTGGCAGGAAGGGCAATTAAACTGGTGGATTGGCACCAGGGAGATACCAGCCTCTTCCTGTAATGTCAGGAGTTAAGTTCTGGACTGGAAGCCCATGGTTGATCTCCTAAATCAGTTCATATTTTAGGCTCTGAACTGTCATGTGATGACCATTTTAGTGAGTTAACTCCCTACCAGCCTGTTCAATCATTTCCAGTAGGTGAAAGAAGTGACACCTTCTCGATTGCTGCAACAGAGTGTCCTGCCTGCTGGGTTTGGTGGGGCCTCGATTTGCCCCAATGTGGGTCAATCAGTGGCGTGGATGGTGAGGAAGGGAGTACCCTTACTTCAAACCCCCTGGCACCTTCTCCCCATGTCTTTCACCCAGTAATGCCCCTACCACCACCAAAAACAAGTCAATTACCTTCCCACTGCTCCTGGTCTTCAGCTGTGCTGTAGAGCCAAGATATGGAAGAAGTTTAGGTCAAGATGAGAAAAGCAAAAAGTCACAAAAGGCTCCGAACGAAAACCACATGGTAGAGTGGAGCATAGAGGAAGAAAGATCTTGTGATGAATGCTCTATGCATTTGGATTTTAATTCTTTCCTTTTACTGTTTTGCCTTCCTCTAACCTAACCTTATTTGTTGACACATGTTATGTTTATAGGTTATGTGTCTCCGTGTCACATCGTGATTATCAGAGTGATTAGTTCAACAGGTTGAAGGATAAATGTTTTTAAGGGCATCTGGAGAACTCATCAGTCCTTCCTTCAATATTGTCATATATTCATCTGGACTGCAGATGAGGCCTTGGTTTCACATCTAATCTGAAGTATGGCACCTTTGACAATGCAGCACTCTCTCAGTACACCAACGTAAGAAGATGCAGTGAACTTGAAACTGCCTATAAATTTCATTGTCACAATGTGTGACTTAGTTTCAAAAGGTGGTTCTACAAAAGATAAGATTAGCTCACAGGCATCATTAAGAAAGGAGCAAAAGATCATCACAGAAGTCAGACCATTGCTATAAAAGAATTTGTAAATGTGAATACTTTATTTCTTTGTTTAGAAGATTAACAATTGCATGAATTGACGCTACCTTGAAATCCAAAGTTTGATGGTTGGCATTCCTATTCAAAGCAGTTCTGTCAGACACAATATATTGTTGCTTCCTTGTTGAGTTCAGTTTTTCTTGTAAACCGTGACATTATCTGAGTGAGTCTGGTATATGTTTTGAACATTATATAAATGTCCAGGTGTTCCTTAGGGTGGCTGACCGGTGCTCCCAATGATGTGGAGGTGCCAGTGTTGGACTGGGGTGGACAAGGTCAAAACTCACACGACACCAGGTTATAGTCCAACAGGTTTATTTGATGAAGGAGCAGTGCTCCAAAAGCTTGTGATTTCAAATAAACCTGCTGGACTGTAACCTGGTGTCGTGTGACTTTTGACCTGGAGCTCCCAAGATCTTCGTTACTGATAAATAAAAAGGAAGATGAAACCAAACCATTTAGTGTTGTCACTAGTCTCGATGTGATACACCAACAATATCAAAGCAGAATCTATGGGCTGAATCATCCCAAATATTGACCAAGTGTTAATTTTGGTGAACTTCAAGCCGGGATTCCCTCCGTGGGTCAGGACCATTTTTCTTACACAATCTTACACTGCTCACCTCATTAATTATTCATCCAGGCCCCATGGCGCCCAAATCACTGAATTGCGCAGTCGCAGGGGTAAAATTATTCACAGCTGCTGGGATGTTTTGGCTGTGATACCTGGGCAACATTTCAGATCCCAACTTGGGCACCACTTTAAAGACTGCAAGCCAGGAACTGCCATTAAGGTCTGCTGCTCGAAAGCTATTGAGATGGCTGTGAAAGGGATGTTGGCTCCCCAGTTCATTGACAGGGACCTGGAGGATAGCGGAAAGGAGTGCTGTCCTCTTTCCTCATGACCACCAGGCCCTGGCACCAGAGGCTGCCAGTACAGAATGAGATAGCCACCCAGGTCAGTGCAGTGTCCATGGGCAGCAGAAACATGCAGCGTTGCCATAAGAAGGTCAATGACATGCCACGTTCTGCAAAAGAAGTGCCACTCTCTTATCTCTGCTACCTCCCATTCACTCTAACCATGCCACTGCACCCACCTCTCACCAAGGCTAGTGGAAAAGATATAAAAACAGAAGGTGCTGGAAATATTCATTGCAGCATCTGTGGTGAGACAAGATAGTGGTGCAGTGTTAATGAAACCGGACTAGTAATCCTGAAATACAAATTAGTGTTCTAGGGACATGTGTCCAAATTCTATGCTCCACCCCACAGCAGCGGGTGAAATTTAAATTCAAGTAATAACTCTGGAATATAAATCTAGACTCAATAATAGTGATCATGAAACCAACGTTCATTTGTGAAAATCCGTTTGGTTCACTAACATACTTTAGAGAAGGAAAGCTGTTGTTTGGTCTTCCCTACTTGTGACTCCAGTCTCCAGCAATGATATTAATTCTTTACTGCTGTCTTAAATGGCTGAGGAAGAAATCCTCAACTGAAGGGCAATTCAGGGCAGGCAACAGATGTTGACCTTGCCAGTGAAGCTCACATCTCATGAAAGAATGAAATAAAACAGCTAAAATTTCTGAAGAAGTCATAGTCAACTTGAAACATTAACTCTGTTTCTCTCTTTACAGCTGCTGCCAGACCTGATGAGTATTTGCATCACTCTCTGATTTTAGTTCAGGTTTCCGACATCCAGCAGTATTTTGCTTTTAATTTAATGAATTAGAGAGGGTTCTCTTTTGCCTTAAGATCCTGAACTTAAATCTGGTGCTTGTAAATCAGCATGTAATTTCACAAAACTCCTTTCTCTGTTAGTAGTCTATGGAATTTCCAAGTTCACGACAGTTGAACCAGCATAAACAAGCCCACACAGCCACAGTGCACTCTGATCTCTTGCAATTAGAAAAACACATTTTTAGGAGGGTCTTTTTTGTTGGTCTACGTTCAGAAGTGCCGTATTTTGGGCCCAATAAAAATCCCACATTGTCCAGCTCACTCAAAAATCTCCTGTGAAATTATTGTAAAATTATAGGTAATGGAATGCACATTCATTGATGAAGATATAATATTTCTTTGTCCTGATCCACCAGGGACTACAGTAAATTTAACAAAAAAATGTCGGAGGTCTGATGTAACAGACTCAGAATTAATAAAGAAGTTGTCCTGGCTAGTTTCAATTTATATTCCTTAGAACAAAATAGCTTTCAAGAGCATCAATGAGAGAAAGTAAGGAATAGAGAAAATGGCCAGATAGCTTTCATCTATTCTGTACTCGGATCACATTGTTTCCACTCTAACATGGTGAATTTAAATCACCCACAAATAGCCTAAAGCAACATTTTGTAATAAATATTCAATGACTTTGAAAGATAATCACGTGAAATCTATTGCATAGCTACATTTGTGGTTGGATGCTCTCCACAGTTCCCATCTTCATAATCTAGTAGTCCAGAAACATCAAATTTGCTGAGTTTTTAAAAAGCTCAACCACCACAACCTTCGGCAATATATTAGCAGCGTCACTTAAAGAGAGCCATTAGAGAGCCCAGGAAATGTATTACATGTCACAAGTTGGCATGCGGGGACATTGACAGCATAGTCAATGGAAAAGAGTAACGCTCTGTCTGCTTTCTAGCCTGATTTGGGAGTACTTAATGTCACTTCTGAACATAAGGTCGAGGATTTATCTGCTCTGAGTTCTGTTATCACTAATTCTCCTAAGTAAAAATATAAACCCAACAAAATGACAAAGGTGCACTAGCGTCATCAACTCTGCAGCAGGTAGATGATATGCTACTTGCTGCGTGATAGTTGCTGAGAAGACCAATTCACTCACTATTGCCTCACACTTTCTTTCAAACTTGCCTGGATAAATACTTTTTCTTAAAATCATAAAAGTAATTCTTAGAATCAAATCCTTTCAAGAAAATAAAATAAAGAAATTGCTTCTGTTCTAGTTTTGTTAGATTATGTCATCCTAAATAGCCATAAGGGGGCTACTTTTTGTTGATGTACATTTGGGTTGATGGGGATCTCTCCACAGTTGAAAATCCTCAGCAATTTCATGTGTGCTCATGGCCACTTGGATGAGATGCCAGAGGCACCACTATGCCTAGAATCTTAACTTAGCAAGCAAAGCTTCAAACCTAAATACCACACTTTTGTTTTTATTCATTTAGGAGATGTGAGCTCTGCTGACATGGACAACATGTTGCCATCTCTATTTGCCCTTGAAAGGTTGATGGGAGTGAGCTGCCATCTGGAACTTTTGTGGTCCATATAGTGTAGATACACTCCCAGTATTAGGAAGTTCCAGGTTTTGATCCAGTGACGTTGAAGTAATAATGATATAGTTTAAAATCTGGATGGTGTGTGCCTTGAGGGGTAAATTGCAGTGCTAGTATTTCCATGTATCTGCTGCCCTTGTCCTAGGTGGTATAGGTGATCGGTTTGGAAAGGGGTGTTGAAGGAGGTTGGCGAGTTGCTGGAGTGAAGGTTGAAGGTGGTGGATAGGGTGCCAAACAAGCAGACTGCTTTGTCATTGACATTGCTGATGTTGTTGGATATATAACTAATTCAACCATTTGGATAATATTCCATTACACTCCTAATTTATGACTCATAAATGATGTACAGGCTTTGGGGAGTTAGGAAATGAGTTTGCCATCACAAAATTCCTAGCCTCAGTTGTAGACACAGTATTTCTACAGCTGATCCAGTTAAGTTCTTAGTCAACTGTAATCCCGAGGATGTTGCTGATGGAGGTTTCAGCAATGATAATGCTATTTAACATCAAGGGAAAGTTCACTCTTGTTGGAAGTGTTCATTACATGGCACAAAAGGGTACTTGCCACTGTTACAAACAAATCCCTGACAAGCTGCCCAAATTGTTCTGGTTCCAGACATAATGCCCAAATACTTTAGCTCTCAGGTGAAGAGGGATGAATTGCCTCCCCATTTTTATTCACTCATTCCCTTGGTTTGTTGCAACAAAGTTAATTTGAAAATGGATCCCTTCTCTTGCGGATATCTTTCTCCTAAACCCCTTTCCCTACTCTCGAACTGAACTCTTTTCCCACTGCCCTGGATTGCACCCTCCGTCACTCGCAGGGACTGACATCCCTTCACCCGCTCCAGTCCCAACTCCCTTCCATCCACCCGGTAACCAACCCTACTTCATCCCTTGGTACTCAACCCTCGTTCCCCTGTTCCAGACCTGACATCCCTTCTCCTGCTCTTGGCCCAATCCCCATTCTCCTATTCAAGATCTAAACCCCTTCAACTGCTTGAAACTCAACACTCCATTCACCCCCTGGCACCACCACCTCCATTTGACACACTCTAGACCTGACCCCCAACCCGTCCCCGCTTCACCCACTCCAGATCCAACCCACTTCATTCCTCAGCAGTTGATCTATTTACTTACTTATTTATTGTTGTCACGTACTGAGATATAGTGAAAAGTGCTGTTTTGCATGCTATACAGGCATATCATACAATATAAAGTGCATTAGGGTAACAGAACTGATTGCAGAATACAGTGTTGCAGCTGCAGAGAAGGTGCAGAGAGAGAGAGAGATCAGAATTTGCATTTGAGAGGTCTATTCAAAAGTCTGATAGCAGAAGGGAAGAAGTTGTTCTTGAATCTGTTCATACGTGTATTCAAACTGTTGTATCTTCTGCTCAATGGAAGAAGGTGGAAGTGAGTATAACAGGGGTGGGAGGGACCTTTGATTATGTTGGTTGATTTCGCAAGGCAGCAGGAAGTATAGATGGAGTCAATGGGTGGAAGACTGGTTTGCATAATGGACTGGGCTGTGTCATGACTCTCTGTAGTTTCTTGTGGTCTTGGTAACAGTGGTTGCCATACCATGTGGTGATGCATCCAGATAGGATGCTTTCTGTGGTGCATCTATAAAAATTGGTAAGAGACTTTATGGACATGTCAAATTTCTTTAGCCTCCTGAGGCCTTGTTTGCTTTTGTGACCATTGCAACATCACTCCCAGGAACTTGAATTCTCGACCAACTCCACCTCAGCACCATTGATGCAGTCACAGGAGTGCCCTCCACTCTACTTCTTGAAGTCAATGATCAGCTCCTTCATTTTGCTGACGTTGATGGAGAGTCGACAATCCTTCCCCTGTCCCAGACCTGACCTCCCTTCACCTACTCTGGATCCAAAAACCCATCAAGTCCTGCAATCCAAGCATCTTATCTCCACTCTGGATCCTAGCCTCTTCATTCCGTGGGATCTGAACCTCCTTCCCCTTTTCCAGAATGATCCCCTTTCAAATGTTCTGGACCTGATCCCCTTTCGTCTGCTCTGGACCTGATCCCACATCACCTGCTCTGGACCTTGGCACCTTTCACCTTCTCTGGGCTTGAGCCCCTTTCACCTGCTCTGGACCTGATTCCTTTTCACCTTCTCTAAACCTGAGCTCCTTTCACATGTTCTGGTCCTGATCCCCTTTCACCTTCTCTGGGCCTGATCCCCTTTCACCTCCTATGGACCTGACCCCCATCACCTTCTCTGTACCTGAGCCTCTTGATGCCACACTTGATTAAATGCAGCCTTGATATTAGCAGAAGAGTGGTGTTAGGCCTACTAGCTCAACAGGGTGAGCAGCCTAGCCTGTTTCTGCACTCCAAGTGTCCGACGAAATGTAACATTCAGGACAGAAGTGGAAAAAAGTGGTATGACAAATTACAGGAAAATTTCCTTGTGACATCGGCTCCTCCTTCAGCATCATTCAGTCAAAATTGTGGAATTTACTCCCTAATGGCATTGTGGGCAATGTTACCATGAGGCTGCGCAGTGAAGTATGCTTGCAGCCGCTCTGATTTTCCATGAATGGCAATCTGTGTCAGCACACCAACTGCAGCATTGACTTCTGGTTCTGGAAGCGTTAGGGGCGGCACCAACAATATTCAAGATGCTTGACACCATTCAGGACAAAGCAGTCAACTTATTTGGCATCACATCAGCAAATATCCACTCCCATGCTCAGCAGCAGCAGTGTGCACTATGTACAAAATGCACTGCAGAAATTCATAGAAGATCCTTACACAGCGCCTTCCAAACCCATGACTATTTCTATCCAGAAGGACAAGGGCAGCAGATACATAGGAACATCACCACTTGCAAGTTTCCCTCCAAGCCACTCACCATCCTGACTTGGAAATATATTGCCATTCCTTCACTGTTGCTGGGTTAAAATCCTGGAATTCTTTCTATGAGGGCATGGAGCGTCAACTCACAGCACATGGACTGCATTGGTTCAAGAAGGCAGCTCATCACCACCTTCTCAAGGGCAACTCGGAATAGGCAATAAATGGAGGCCCATCCAGCTAAGCCCTGCAGCCCATAGGTGAATCAAAATACACAGATGTGTGAACTCTGAATATTTGTATTATTGTGAAATCTCTTGATGTTGTGGTGATCTAACATGAGAAAACCTGAGAAAATTCAAACCCTATATATTGTCCACGCTCAGAATATGAACCACTTCTGGGGTTTGATTTTCACACCAAGGCTGCTTAAACTTAGGATCGTGGTGTGGCCAGGAAATAACAAATAAAAGTCATATTTTTCTTAGGCATTTTAACGCATTAGGGATGGTTTTGGCAGGATGCAGCCCGAGTTTTAAAATAGTTACATATGTGGTGAAATGTGTGCTTATTTTAGTTTTCTGTTTCCCAAGTCCACACCCCATGGATTGATAACTTGCCAATTAAAAAAAATGTTTAATAACTGACTCTAAATCATATTGATCAGATAAAGGAAAAATATTTGAAGCAACATTGGCAGAACTTGCTGGAAAACCACAGCAGGTCTGGCACCATCTGTGAAGAGAAAACAGAGTTAACATTGCAGGTCCAGTGACCCTTCTTCAGAAAAAACATATGTGAAGCATATACACCTATTTTTGGTCAGGAATTTTATCTGTTTGGGGTAGGTGCCTCTGCAAGTCATAAGCACCTAACTTACAGGGATCACTTCATTTGGAATTTTAGCTTGAACATCAGAGAAAAATCCCTTATTTTGAAAAAAGAATTTGGCCAGCTCTGTTGAATGGCACATACTCACATTCCTCAAAGACTTTTGAATTCCGTTGTGGAATTTCTCCACAAGAAAGTGATGGACAAGGAAGAAAATATTTGGAGCAGACAGATGGAAGGTCGGATTCAGAAAGTGAGGTTGTCAGGGCAGTTCATACAGGTTCAATGACATTATACACAGTTATTTTTTATTCATTCACAGGATGTGGGTGTTGCTGTCTGGACCAGCACTTATGGCCTAGCTCCAGTTGTCCTTCACAAGGTGTTGAGGGGCTGCCTTCTTGAACCATAGCAATCCATTTGGGTGTAGGTACACACACAAATCAATTGGGAGGGAGTTCCAGGATCTTGACCCATCAACATTGACAAACACAATATTTCCAAGTCAGGATGGCAACTGGCTTGGAGGGCAGCTTGCAGATGGTGGTGTTCCCATGTATCTGCTGCTCTTGTCTTTCTGGATGGAAGTGGTCGTGGGTATAGAAGGTGAATTTCTGCAGTGCACCTTGTAGATAGTACAAACTGCTGTTACTGAGCGTTGGTGGTGAGAGGGAGTGGGTGCTTGTGGATGGGCCATCCTGACTCACAACTATTTGGAAAATTGCCCAGGTATGTCCTGTACACAAAAAGCAGGACAGATCCAACCTGGCCAATTACTGCCCTATTAGTCTACTCTTGATCATCAATAAAGTGATGGAAGGTGTCATCAACAGTGTTATCAAGCAGCACCTGCCCAGCAATAACCTCCTCAGTGATGCCCAGCTTGGGTTCCATCAGGGCCACTCAGCTCCTGATTTCATTATTGGTTCAAACGTGGACAAAAGAGCTAAATTCCAGAGGTTTGGTGAGAGTGACAGCCTTTGACATCTCGGCTGCTTTCGACTGAATGTGGCATCAAGGATCCCGAGCAAAACTGGAATCAATGGGTTTTGGGGTGAACTCTCTGCAGGAGTTCCTCAGGGTAGTGTCCAAGGCCCAACCATCTTCAGCTGCTTCATTGTTAGGTCAGAATTGGGGATGTTCACTGATGATTGCACAATGCTCAGTATAATTCATGACTCCTCACATATTGAAGCAGTCCATGTTCAAATGCAACAAGATCTGGACAATATCCAGGCTTGGGCTGACAAGTGTCAAGTAACATTTGCACCACATAAATGACAGGCAATGGCCATCACCAACAAGACACGATCTAACCACTGTCCCTTCACATTCAATGGTGCTACCATCACTGAATTCCCCCACTATCAACATGCTAGGGGATTACAAAAGCAAACTTGTCTTTTCTGCTTTTCCTGGTCTTGCATGAGACAGCACAGAATACTCTGGTGAAAAGAAGAATGGTTTGCAATTGTGTAATTCCTTTCATAACATCAGGACATTCCAAAGCATTTTACAGCCAATGAAGTATCTTTAAAATGTACACTAGTCACTGTTGTAGGAGAGATCGGTGATAGGTCACAGTCCTTAAACCTGAGATCTTCAATCCCCAACTCTCTCTGACAATCCTGTTGCGATACTCCACCCTGAAGTAGGAACTCATGCATGTCATTGACAGAGCAAATGTGGAGAGAGAGGGTTAAACATGCTGAAGTGGGAGGTTATTTGCCATATGAGAGTTCATCATAACATCCGTGTTTCTTTCTCTTCATTAATGTCAATAAACTATTAGAAGACCTCAGCAAAACTCTTGTTGTAAGTGAATGTGAGCTCTGCTCCCTTTCAAATTGCTTATAATCTCTCTTCTGTTTTCCCTTGTAGATTATACAGAATAACATAAAATCAACATCACAGAAGCAGGCTATTTGATGCACATGATCTATGTCAGTGACTTGAGTCGACAGGAAATGGTCTCACTCTAATATTTCCCATTTTACACCCAGTCTGCTATATCCCTCCCCACTATTCACGTGTCAAACCTTTCCTTAAACCCATTACTTAAATTTCTTCCACAGTTTCACAACTCTTATGCAGAGAACGATAGAGTGATAGAGTCTGACAGCATGGAGACAGGCCCTTCAGCCCAAATGGGTGCATGCCGACCAAAATGTCCATCCACGCTAACCCCATTTCCCAGCACTTGGCCCATATCCTTCTAAACCTTTCTTATCCATGTATTCGTCCAAATGCCTTTTAACTATTGTTAATGTATCCGCTTCAAACCCCTCTGCTTGCACTTCATTCCATATGCATACCAACCTCTGTGTAAAAAGGTTACCCCTCAGGTTCCCATGTATTCTTTCCCCTCTTACTTTAAACTGATGTCCTCTATTCCTTGATTCCCCAACCCTGGGAAAAAGACTAAGTGCATTCACCCTATCTATGCCTCTCATGATCTTACACACTTCTGTAAGATCCCCCCCTCAGTCTCCTGCGCTCTAAAGAAAAGTCCTAGCTTGTCTAACCTCTCTCTATAACTCAGTCCCTAGAGTCCTGGCAACATCCTTGTAAATTTCTTCTGCAATCTTTCCGGTTTAATAACATTCTTCCTATAGGAAGGTGACCAAAACTGAACACAATATTCCAAGTGCGGCCTCATCAACATCCTGTACAACTACATCATAACTTCCTAACTTCTGTACTCAATGTCCTGACTAACGAAGGCCAGAGTGCCAAAAGCCTTCTTTACTGCCCTGTCTGCCTGTGACTCCACTTTCAGAGAACCATGGACCTGTACTCCAAGATCCCTCTGTTCCACTACACTCCTTAAGGCCCTATGATTCACCATGAAACACCTACCTTTACTTTGACTTTCCAAAATGCAACACCTCATGCTTATCTATATTAAACTCCATTTGCCATTTCTCGACCCACTTCCTCAGCTGATCAAGATCCTGCTGCAATTTCTAAAAACCTTCCTCACTGTCCATGTTACTGCCTATTTTAGTGTCATCCGCAAACTTCTCATTGTGCCTTTTACATTCTCATCCGAATCATTGATATACATAACAAATAGCAATGGCCCCAGCACCAACCCCTGAGGCACAGCACTAGTCACAGGCCTCCGGTCCGACAAGCATCTTTCCAATATTATTCTCTGCTTCCTACCATCAAGACAATTGTGTATCCAATTTTCCAGATCTCCCTGGATTCCATGCAATCTAACCTTTCAGAGCAGCCTACCATGTGGAACCTTATCGAAGGCCTTGCTGAAATCCATATAAACAATGTCTACCACCCTGCCCTCATCAACTTTCCTGGTCACTTCAAAGAACTCTAACAAATTTGTGAGGCATGATCTCCCGTGCACAAAGCCATGCTGACAATAAGGACGTAATGGATCTGCAAAACCCAGAACCCTCAGCAACAAGCAACTTCAGCACTCCACATTCACTCACTTCATTCTTTCACAAAACTGTCTTGAGTAGATTTTTGGGGGCAGGAGGAGACGGTATGTGCTTTGTGGATTTGATGTAAGAAAAAGAGTACTGTAAAGGGTGGTCAAAGACAGATGGGCTTTTTAAGTAATGTCTGGTTATGCACATGGGGAAAGGCATTGATGGTTATTGGAAATGCAATTTCTGAGCTGGAGAACCTGGAAATCTTTAATTGATGGGTTCTGCTTTGAAGAGCACAGCAGCTTAGCTTGTGTTTTAGGAATGGCAGATGACTGACACTTAACAAGATAGCTGGGAATTGTCTGACTTTGTCATCACAGTCACACAGCAATGAGATAAGTTGTCCACTTTCCGCAGTTTGCTGCCTTGCCAAAGGTGAGGGTGCATTTGATAAAACTTGAAAGAGTTTTATGGGCTCCTACATTAAAACCCCTCAATTAGTTCAGCAGAAAATAACTTCCCCCTCACTTACTGTCTCAAAGGTGGGTTGCAGCTACATTGCCTACTCTCTACATGCCTTCAGATGCTTGAGTTAGAAGTACAACCTCTGGTAGTCAGAATAAATAAAATGTAAACCTCAATAGATGTGATGAAGGATAATCATTAAAGATTGTGTGCCAAATGTCTTCAAGTCAGAGATTTCAAGAGGAGGTAATGGCCTAGTGGTATTATCGCTGGGCTGTTAATACAAAAACCCAGATAATGCTCTGGGGACCTGGGTTCAAATCCTGACATGGCAGATGGCAGAATTTGAATTTAATAAATATCTGGAATTAACAGTCTAATGATGACTGTGAATCAATTGTTGGAAAAACCCATCTGGTTCACTAATGTTCTTTAGGGAAGGAAACTGCCATTCTTACATGGTCTGGCCTATGTGTGACTCCAGACCCACAGCAATGTGGTTGATGCTGTACTGTCCTCTGGGCAATAAATGCTGCCTAGCCAGCAACACGCTCATCCAATGAATAAATAAAGAAAAAAAATTTGGGATTTAGACCTTTTGGAGTGGCAGATAGATGTTCTGATAAAATAATTGCTGTGTTCATATTATTGTATTTGTACTAGGATCATAGAATCCCTACAGTGTGGAAGCAGGCCATTCAGCCCATCAAGTCCACACTGATACTCCAAAGAGCATCCCGCCAGATCCAACCCTCTACCATATTCCCCTAACCCTGCAGTCCCCATGCCTAACTCATCTAGCCTGCCCATTCCTGGACACTACAGGCAATTTAGCATGGCCAACCCACTTAACCTACACATCTTTGGACTGTTTGAGGAAATCAAAGCGCCCAGTGGAAACTTATGCAGGCACTGGGAGAATGTGCAAACTCCACACAGAGTGTGGCCCAAGGCTGGAATCAAGCCTGGATCTTTGGTGTCATGAGGCAGCAGTGCTAACCACTGAACAACCATACTGCCCATGCTATCAGATCTCACATAATGAGTCTCCTTGCACAGTGTACTGGTACCCACAGATAAATGGAGTGTTTATATCAGTTACTTTATCAGCTTTGGTCAGGTCACTAAAACTTTTGCAACATCAGTTTGGTCATGGTTTCCTCCCTCTGTATGGACAGGCATCATTTCAGACAGGCTTTCTGACACAGATATCTAGTAGTCAGGGCTGGAGGTGCATTGGGGAGTCAAGGGAGATTCAGGTCAGAGTGGACATTTTGTCTGGGTTGAGTGGGGGAGTGGAGTCAGAGGTCTGCGGGAGGGTGGTAGGTTGGCAAGTAGGGATTGGTGTCTTTGGTGGTCTGGGGTAGTAGTAAGGGAGGAGGGTCAGTGGTTAATCAGGACGGTGGGCAGGGGAGGGGGAAGTTGTCAGTTTCATAGATGGCCAAGAGTGAGAGCAGTTTAATGCCTTTAATTTTCCATGGCTAAATATTAAGTTTAGTAAGAATGCTGTCAAGTTTCAGACTTTAACCTAGAGTTGGGGGCTGTTTTGGAGGGTTACAGATGCTGGTTAATTGGCCATTGGAAATTTCAAATTCCTATAAAGTTAGCTGTATCGGGTCTTTCACGTGGTCCCAATGCACAACTGCATGGTTTAACAACCTCTAACTTCCTATCAGAAGATCTGGGTCTTTGTTAATCTTTCAAGTCCAATTTGATTCATCTTTGAAAATATGGCACTTTTTTACAGCCAAAGAAGATTCATGAAGACTCAAAATGTTCACTCTCCACAGATGCTGCCTGACCTCCTGAGTTTCTTCAGCACTTTCTATTTTTATTTCAGATCTCCAATGGGGTATATCACCTTCAAAAGTGTGTAGGATATTTTGTGAGTCAGAATCTGTGAAATTGTAGAATCATTTTTCCTGCATTTGTGCCAGTTCTTGCTTGGCTACCTTTGACAGCTGCTCCTGGATTTTGAGATACTCTGGCAGCAAAGCATTCCTGAGGTGTCCAGTTGAGTTAGCTGACAGCGAAGTGAACTGTGTGCTGATCCTTGCACACTTTCTGCACCTTCGCACTGCTTAATGATAAGCTGAAACTGGTTTTCTGAAAACTGAATTCTGTTCTTCACACATCCCAGCAGATTGCTTGTTTTGCATGAGTTTTATTGCAATCTCTACTCCAATGGATATGCACATAAATTGATATGGGATAATATTGTGTAATCACCTCTTCAGAATATCAGTAGGTACAGTACAGCATTTTCCATTGGTGTTAAAGTGGTGCACAGCAGCTTGTGAATATTGAGGACGTGAATCACCAGTGATAGTTAAGGTTATTGCTGTCTTTCTGTTTCCCAGAGACCACTGTAGCACTAGTTGAAAACCTACCCTGACCAACCAAGAGTATACAATGGCGGCACAGCTTATTTTACACTAACCTTTATTAAATAGCAAGTGCTAAAAGATTGTCTTTTTAAACTTCTTTACATTACATTGATCCATTTGCTGTGAAGATTTTTGTCGTGAAGCATGATGACAGTGAATTTAGGATTCTTGCTGATAGGTTCGAAATTTGATTTTGATATTATGAGCCTTGCAGCTATAGTTGAATGGAATAACAACCATTCAGTCCTGAGCTTCTTGCTGGCATGGACATAATTGAACTAAGATAATCCCCAAGGAAATTAATATGCCCAAACAAAAAACACTGGAGATTCTTCTCAACTATACCTTTCCTTCAGCCAAAGACTTTGAAGAAGATAATTTTAGAAACTCTGACATTAGTTAAATTGATAATGCACAGTCCACAGGTTACTTTCTGGCAGTCCCAACTAATCAAGGCCACAGTGTTTCACTGTGAGTGGCTATCTAGCTTATGCCTTGCTTTGCTGTTTTGGAATCCAACACTCATATATTCTTGCCTGTGTCTGCGTCAGATTAGCTTCAGGATGATTTAATAGCAAAAAGGACCCAATTCCAAGAATCAAGGCCCATTTCTGGCATCAGGAGTTTTGAATGCACCCAGGATTCCAGATCTGGGTGGCTCCATTGAGGAGGTAGGCTTTGCATGGCTACCTATATTTCTGGGAAGAGTGTACCAGCTTCTCCATGACTTATGAACCATAGACTAGATTCACGACACTTTTGAAAGGGAAGCTCAGAAATGTCTTACTAATGCCAACTCCCTGTCCCTTTCATGCCCTCCATTGCCCTTCCAAGTTCACCTATCCACTATGTCAAATGTATAAGAGCAACAAACCATACAATAACAATGGTCAATGTGTGAACACCAGAGAGCAGAGTACACAAATCTAATTCAACACTTCACACAGTGAAGAACTGAGAGAATGTTGCAGCCTCAGAGGTGCCATCTTTCAGATATTAAACTGAGACCCTGTTGGCTTTCTCCGGTAAACAGAAAAGATTCTCTTGCACTGTTGCAAAGAAGAGCAAGTTTGTTATTCCTGGTGTCCGGGTCCATAGACATCAGGAAAGCAGATTACTTGATCAAAGTTACATTGCTGTTAGTGGAACCCTGCTGTGTTTTTGATTTTTCTACATTACGATGATGGCTACACTTCACAAAGTAATTCATCAGCTATAAAGTGTTTTGGGACAACCTGAGATCATGAAAGGCATTATATAAATTTAAGACCTTCTGTCTTTCCTGGAAGTCTGAGGGCTGTATGCTGCAAAATCTCAAACTCCATGCTGGCAAGAAACCAATCGCTGATGCCAGTAGTGGATGTCAAGGTGATCTGACGGTACAATTCATGAGGGTTTATAGGAATGCTAGCCTGCCCCAGCACAAGTCTGGCAGTGATCCACAGATAAAGCTCACTCAGGTGCACTCCAGCTGAAAACTAAAATTTAAATAAACTAGTGTCAGCTCTTAGTAAGAAATCATCTTTGTGACAGACACATTAATCAGGGAAATGTCAAATACCGCTCCTAAGCAATCTATGATTTAATAAATAAAACAGAAAATACTGGAAACACTCAGCAGGTCAGGCAGCATCTGTGCAGAAAGAAACATAATTAACTTTTCAGGTCAATGATCTTTCATCAGAACTGGAAGAAGTTGGAGGTTGAACGGATAGCAATGGCTAAGCAAATTAGATTGAGGAAAAAGTGGGAGAGTAATGGAAAGAACAAAATGGAAGGTCTGTGATCGAGTGAAGGACAAATGCTAATGTTACAACAATGTCACAAGGCCCAAGGGGGATAATAATAAGAATGAGCCTAGACAGGAGGAAATTACTTACTGCAGGACTGTTACCCGCAACTATGGTGGCTCAGTGGTTAGCACTGCTACCTCACAGTGCCAGAGACTCGGGTTCAATACCACTGTCAGGTGGCTGTCTGTGTGGAGTTTGCACATTCTCCCCATGTCTACGTGGGTTTGCTCTGGTTTCCTCCCACAGTCCAAAGATGTGCAGATTAGGTGGATTGGCTATGCTAAATTGCCCATAGTGTTCAGGGATCATAGAATTCCTACAATGTGGAAACAGGCCCTTCGGCCCAACAAGTCCACACTGAACCTCAGAGCATCCCACCCAGACCCATCCCCCTTTAACCCCTCATAATCTAGACATCCCTTGAACACCAAGGGCAATTTAGCATTGACAATCCACCTAACCTGCACATCTTTGGACTGTGGGAGGAAACCGGAGCACCCGGAGGAAACCCATGCAGACACAGGGAGAATGTGCAAACTCCACACAGACAGATGCCCAAGGGTGGAATTGAACCCAGGTCCCTGGTGCTGTGAGGCAGCAGTGCTAACCACTGAGCCACCATGCCGCCCCAAGGTGTAGGTTAGGTGGGTTACAGGGGGACGGGTCTGGGTGGGATGCTCTGAGGGTTGGTGTGGACTTGTTGGGCCGAAAGGGCCTGTTTCCACACTGTAGGGATTCTATGAACTACTGTACCAGAGCATAAACTAAAGTGATTGAATTCTGTGTTATGTGTAGAAGGCTGGAAAGTGCCTATCCTTAAGGTTAGGTTCTGAGCTGTGAGTTTCTGTTTCTGAAGCTGCTTCGGCAGCTGTGGACAGAGCAGAAACAAAATGGAGGATTAAGCTGCCATTTGATTGACCAAAAGCTCAGAATGAAAGGAGGTCTTTAGCAGTCATTCTGTTTTGAAAGAAGTATATATTTAAAATCTAATAAGAAAGAAAGAGTTTGCGAGATTTATCAGATGTACAAGATGATGAGAGGCATAGATAGAGTGAATAGTCAGAGACCTTTTTCCCAGGGTGGAAATGACTATTATGAAGGGGCATAATTTTAAAGTGATTGGAGGAAGGTATAAGGGAGATGTCAGAGGTAGGTTCTTCACACAGAGAGTGGTGGGCGTGAGGAATGCGCTGCAGGCAGTGGTAGTGGAGTCAGATACTTTAGAGACTTTTCAGCAACTCTTGGATAGGCACATGGAGGATAGTAAAATGTAGGGTATGCAGGGTAGATTGATGTTAGTAGGATAATAGGTTGGCACAACATCGTGGGCCGAAGGGCCTTTACTGTGCTGTACTGTTCTATGTTCTGTGTTCTATGTTCTACGTTCTATGTGCTTCTGCAGAAGCATTTAAGGAAACACTCAACACTGACAATATTGGACTTTCTGCATTTACATCTCCTTTTCACCCCTTTCTTAATTTTTGATGGAGTCTCAGTGAGGCCTCCTGAATCTGTGATAGTTGACAAGTGTAAAGCATTTCCTGTTATCAACCTAAGTTGATTTTGCAGTCAGCAATGAATGAATGATGTTCCACACATTACAGTGTGACTTACAGAGCTTAAAGTCAATATGGCATGGCACTCTCAGTAGGGGATTGTGGAATTGTGGGAATTGGGCGAGGAACTGTGTTAACCAATCAGATTGAAAAATCCTCACAGAACAGAGAAGCCTCAAAATTTGGCTCTGAAGTGTTTGGTTTCTCAGTGCTATGATCGCCATTTTGACTCCAAAATGGTGTCTGCAACGTGTAGGTGCATATGGAGTAAGCTGCATTAGATAGCATTTTGCTGAAAGTGTTAGAGTGTGGGCAGAGGGAGTGTGTGCTAGGGGTAAGACAGGCTAGAACGTGATGTTGTTGAATGCCTGTGGTGCTATTTTGGAGCTCATCGCTCCAGTTAATATCCCGTATTATCCCATGTGCATAGCTGAACCCATGTGCATAGCCGAACATGTGCTGCGGCAGGATGGACCTTCCATCATCATTTAGAGCAATGACCCACTACTTTCATGTTTGTTGGTGATTGTATTTTTATTGGCTCTAGAAGTGTTTGGCTGTCTCCAACAGAGTTTAAGGTTCCTGACATCTACAGAGTAGGCTGGTTGAAAGGGAAGGCCTTCTTCCAGGATTCTGTATAAACCAGCTGCTCCCAGACAGAGTGTAGTAATCTGCATTCTCCTTGAATGGCACATGACATGCAGGGATGGCACACAACAGGCCAATCATTTGGAAATGGCAAAAAGATGACTGGGGAAGGAGCCCTCAGTGGGGCAGCATATCCATTCTGAGTGTTCATATTGTAATTCACCGACATAAACCTCAGCAAGCAACAATGTGGCAGTCTTTCTTGCTTCACTAAAGATATCGTCATTGAAATCTGACACCAGTTACACCCTCACAACAGGGCAAGGATGGCAATGCCAGTGTCTGAGAGGGTAACTGAATATTTATCTGCTGACTCCGTCCGGGCAGGAGTTCACAATATTTATTAACTTCTTCCAATTTGCCATTAATTGCTGTATCAGGAATGTCATTGACACTCCATATTCTATGAGAAATGCATACATTTGATTGCCATTATTAGAGAGAAGTGGGTGAAATCAATATATATCTTAGTAAGCACTGTAGGCTTCCCCACTCTACAGAGTGCCATTGACATCACACAGTTTATTTTGTGGACATAGCTATCTACTTGGAGATAAACTACAGTCAAAAGGGATTTCAGTCCCTTAACCTGCAATTGGTAGGACACTATAGGCAGCATATCTTGCTAGTCAACACTTGATACCCTGTAAGTGGTATGCTTGGATGATGCTTTGGATGCATTCTGAGATGGATATGTAAGAATGCACATACTGTGGTATTGATTTAAGCTTCCTATTTAGCATCTTATCCAAATAGCTGGGCCTCTGACAGTGCAACACTCCCTCGGTACAGGACTGAAGAGTAAGCCTAAATGTTTTGCTCAAGTCCCCCATCATTGATTGATTGATTTATTGTCATGTGTACCCAATTACAGTGAAAAGGATTTGTTAATGAGCAGTACAAGCAGATCACAGCAAGCAAACGATGTACGGATCAAAAAGACTTAGAGGCATACAAGTCACATTGCAAGTTACATTTTTTGAGGCTAGAGTCCATTCAACAGTCTGATAACGGCTAGAAAGAAAGTGTTCCTGAACCTGCTCGTGTGTGTGTGTGTGTTCAGGCTTCTGATCTTCTGCCTTACAGAAGAGGTCGTAGGAGGTCATTACCAGGGTGTGATTGGTCTTTGATGATGTTGGCAGCCTTTCTGTGGCAGCAAACCGTGTAGATAGAGTTCATGGATGGAAGGTTGGCTTCCGTGGTCGTCTGGGCTGTGCACACCACCTTCTGTAGTTTCTTATGGACCTGGGCAGCGCAGTTGCCATACCAGGCCATAAAGCACCCAGACAGTATGCTTTCAATGGTGTATCTGTAGAAGTTGGTGAGGGACCTTATGGACATGCCAAATTTCCTGATCCGCCTGAGGAAGAAGAGGTATTGTTGTGCCTTCTTGACTGTTGCATCTATGTGGAAATTCCAGGCCAGATCGTCGGTTATCGCCACTCCAAATTCACAACTTTCTGATTCAGTGGTTAGAATCCTAGCCACTGCAGCATAGTTAACTAACACAGTTAGTGGAGATCATATTTACATAAAATTGATTCTGTCCTTACATTTCCATTATAAATTCTAATGACCACGTTTACAATGCTAACTTGTTAAGTAAACATGTCATGCTGCAATTATACCCACCTGCCAGTAAGTACCCTACATCTTATTTCTTACTTAGGAGAAGAAAATTCCATAAAAAGATTGCTTTATTTCATTTTTAAAAACTCTTGGTATTTTCAGCTGTCATCTGAACAGTGATAATCATAAACTTGTGGGAATTGTATATTTAGATGAAAGGAACATGAAGAAAATCCAGACAGATAGAAATATGCTTCTGTAATTGGCATGAATAAAATGTTGGATTCAATATTAGATCCTGCAAACTGACCTGAATATGAGCAGCTATTTATCTCCTGTAATTTTGGAAACAATACAGGCCTCAGAGGCTTAAAAACCATATCTGAAAGGAGGTATCAGAGTTTTTAATAACTTAATTCAGCAATTTCTCATCAAATCCAAAGTGGTGTGATCAGTCTCAGAGTAATGTTTCTTTTTTTTCTGCAGCTGATGAATTGCTTCTCATTATCACCGTTCATTTGCTTTTATAAGGATAAAAAAGCAAAGATATTGCACAGGAACGAATTGTAACACAAAAGCTTACCTATTAACTAGTTCACCTTGGAACACAGTGATAAAGTAGCAGCACTGGTTTCACAGCAGTGTATGTATACATTGTGCAGTTATACTCGCAGCTCGTACTGTGTTCTGATAAGGCAAAGTACAACTCTGCGCAACCTACTTAAAGGGGACAGTAAGTGTCCCTCTGGACAAATGACGCGGTTGATGAATTCACAAAGATTTACCTTTTTACCAGTATTTTCTGTGAATTTCAGACACTTCTTTGTTTTAAAGTTTGAAAAGAACTGGACAACCTTCCAACTATTTTCTGTCACAAGTTCATGATGTCATCAGAACAGAATTCATGATGCCATGAAGGGAGAATTTGTTATCGGTTCTGGAGCAGTGAGTAAATTCATCTCTCCTCACTCCTGAGCTTGGTACAATAGTGTTTTCAATTTGTTAAAAGGTGAAGTATTTTTTCCAATTTCATTTGCACCTGAACATACCTTAAAGCTGTTAAGAATACACCAGACAGATCTCCATGAGTTAATCAGAAATACAAGTGTTAGTTTTTTGAACTCACTTTAGTGATTAATGAACCTTACTTAAAAGCTAAAAATCTATGCCAAACTCTATAACTTAAATACACTCGTACAGACAAGCACAAACTAGAATGCAGGCAAAGAGAATGATGCACAGTAAAGGGCGGTGGAACTAAGAAAAATACAACTACAGTTCTTTGATGAAGGAATTATATGTTGAAGTTCTGATCTTCTGGAGGTAGCTATATGGTAGATTTCCAGATTTTTGAAAAGATTCAGTTTCTCTCAGCTAATCACTTTTGTAGAACTGGACGTCAATATCAAAGAGAGAGAGAGTGTCCTTATTCTTGATGTTATTGCAAATTCTTCGAAGTTACTTCAAATTTCTGAATGTTCTTATTTTCTGTAGCCAAAAACGACAGCTTATATCAATGACTGCTCTCAGGAGGTGGTTCCTATGTGTGAAAACCTGGCTATTGACCCGCAATAATGATAGCAAACATTAATAGGCATTTAGACAGAGAATAGAGGGATACAGATCATGTGCAGGCAGATGGGATTAGTCTAGAATAGCATCAGGGTCAGCACAGACATGGTGGACAGAAGGGCCTGCTGCTGTACTGTACTGTTCTGTTAATAAATCCATTTTTACAAAAAGTCTTGATGAACAATTATCAGAGCTCCCTTGTTAGCTTTTGGTAGAGATAGGGAAGTTTTAATCCTCCACTTTGCCCAATAAGTTTCAGATTTAAGTCTTTGTTCCAGCAAAGCCTGTAGTTAAGAATTCTTGGTTCCAGAGACAATTGAAAGTCTCATTATGTGACCTGTACATTCCAGATGATTAATTTTAATGTCTTGGCAATATATCTCTTTGGTAGCCTTTTCTGAGTGTGATAGTCCAAGCTCTTAGACATTTCTTTGTATATTCCCATGTTTGTTTGGCTAATTTCAGGATCAGGTGACTTTGGTAGCCATTTTAAACCAAGATCATGATATTTTAAATATTATTACACTGTATTTTATCATGGTGACAAATGCTATTCAAAATATTGTGTCCCCAGATTTTTTCTTTTCAAATTGGATTCCAGCAGATATTCATAGGTATCAAGAATGTAGAGATGGAAATTAAGAGTAATAGGGAATGGAAATGATGTCCAAGCAACTTGCAAGCTAATGGGCTGCTAATAAAGCCCTTGAGTCCCTTAATTATGAGCAATAGGAGCAGACTGGTAACCTCAATCTCATGGATAAGTTGGAGAAAATGCAATCTCTTAAAAATATTTTGACATTTTCTATGATTCTAAATTACAACAAAGACACCAAAGGTGAATGTTACTAGCTTGGACCTTGCAAAATGGCACGATCATGCTGGTGGACAGCGATGGTGGACAGTGGCCTTCCATTGACAGAATATTACAATTGCACTCATATTTCCTCCCCAGGGAAGTCTGTCTTGCTATTTGGGTGGTTGCAGACATCAGTAGTAGCCCAGCTGTGAAAGCCTGAGCTTTGTGAAGCACTAGCGCCCGCACATATCACGAGCTGATTTTCTGCTGGTACACCCTGTCTTGGGGGTTCTGACCTGCTCCAACTGAAGCTCTGTGTTCATTTCCTCTTCTCTGTGGAGGGGCATATGGCTGAGGAGAAGGGTCCTGGTGCTGCTGCTGGAACAGCTGTTAATAGTGTGGCCTCTCTTGCCCTTCAGCAGAGCTGGAGAGTGTAGCTGCATAAGCTGCTCGCATGTAATTTTTAAGGCTGAGCGCAGGGAAGGTTATCTGGAGGTGAGTGAAGTGTTAGAAGATGGCATCTTTCAAGAAGTTGGCAATCACCATCAAGCAATTAAAACACTGAGAGACGAAGAGACCAGCAGCCTCTGAATAATCATGGTTAAAGCTCTTCACTGTAACTGATCAAAACCTTCACTGTCAGTTTCGCCAAAGAAGCTCCTTCTGTTGTTTTTCAGTAACTCTGGCCAGTTGCTGACGGGTTGGAAAATAGCTTTCATGGCTGGTAAATCCAAGGTTCAGTATTAAAACAGATGATAAGAGCTTCGTAAAAAAACTCAATTATGTATCCAGAGGAGACAAAGGGATTCCTGTCTGTGTCGCCTGTCAGTGTCACCCCTAGGGATGCCAGAAGATGACTGGAACATATTGGCATCCCAAACCAAAGTCAATTTCTGAGATAATCCCAATCTGCATATTCCCAAACCCCCTCCCAGTTGGCAGGGAAATTCCTGTCCCTATGTTATAAGCACTGCACATACAACACTGCAGACCTGATGCTCCGCACAAATAGACCTACAATTCTAATGATCATGATCAGTCAATTATGTGTAGTGGGGCAGATTGACTGATTTAGAACAAATTCCTATTGCTTCTCAGATTGAGCTAGCACGCCCAGTCATGACTTGAACTGAATAACACCTAATTATCAAGGAATCAATAGATCACTCTGTATGATAGTGTAGGGCTCTTCCTAGTATTGTGGGTGAACAGCAACCCCCATGTAGATAACAGTAGAGAGATTTTCACATAATCTCCTGGGTTTCTTGATGGGTAGCTGCAGAAGAGTCTGAACTTGCTGCCATGCTACCTCATTGGAAAACAAGACCAGGAATTCACCATTCCTTCAGTTCCATTGCTCAGTTAGATCATGAGTGAAATGTACTTGGCCTTGCTCCGTTTGCTTGATTCTCTTATTTGATCAAAACATTTGCACCCAGTCGTAAAAATTTTGATTGATTCAGCATCTACAGCCTTTCCAAGTAAATAGTTCCAGATTTCAATTACCCTTTGTGTGCTTCAATACTTCACCCCTACAGTGGAAATAATTTCCCTGCATCTATCCTATGATATCCATATAATATGCTAACTATCTTGATTAGATCACCACACTTCCTATTTGTTTTATATATACTACTGTATCAAATATTTGTCAGTTTGGAAATACAATAGGCAAGATGCAAGAGAAAACAGTTTGCAACCAAAAATATAGCCCATCCTGAAAGAACAGCATTGTACAATTTCTTACGTATGTTATAGTTATGGTTAGTGAGATAATCTAATTAGCACCAGCTAGGTTATAATCAATTTTATAGACCTGAATCACTAGGAACTAGAGACTGACCAAAACCATTTTGGTTAGAATTGTATAGCTATTAAAGATTTCAACACCCTAATTATCTTTAGACAACAAGTGAAAACAATGTCCTAAGTTGTAATTCTCCAGCGAATCAACAAAATGGTTATTTTTAATCAAAAAAGATATTTCTGTACCCTTGAGTTTATCTCCTCAATTTAGTCTCCTCACTCATGATATTTTAGAGCAAATAAGCCGGAGACGTGTCTCTGGCCTTTTAATTGAAGATGACAGCGTTGTTAATTATCAACAAAATCACAAGTTGATAATGGTCAGAGTCATGCATGGTATAAATATCGTCAGAAATTGGTATGAGTCATACACAGTGTTTAACCCATCTGTCAACAATATACTGGTTAGTTACTTTCCAATAAAAATATTGCATTGAGGATGAACTCACTTCTGCAGAAGGCGAAGTAATTCACTGTGACACCACACTCTGAATTTAGGCAATGTGGGGAGGCGTTGCCATGGTGAGATTCATCGCCATGGAATGTTGCTGTCTTCGGTAGAGGCCTTCAGGGAAGCTTTTTTTTAAGCAAATTGCAATGATTGGGCAGGTTAAATAGGTTGTTTGTGTTACGAGGTTTATCCAAGGAACTGATTTTGTCTGGAAGGCATGATTACATGTTGTGAGTGGAAGCTGTCATACAGTTGAATGATATAGTTCGTGCTGATCAGTTCAATGGTGCACTCCTACTGATTATGAGATCCATCGGTCCGTCACAGCTTGCCACGGAATCAGTACTGCAGGTCTATATGCCTAATTCACATGATAGAAATGAATTAGTACGGCATGGCAACCGTGTTAATGCTCAGAATGGGGTAACAACTAAATAGACAATAAATGGCACCTACACAGAATACTTAGTATAACTCAATCTTTATTAAGGCATTAAAAAGAAACTCAATGGACATGAACAATTCTTTCCTTAACTTACTGAAATGCTGATTAACCTTAAAACACTCAATAAACACATGTACTGCCTTTTCACTACGCTGATTATTTACTAAAACAAAACACAAGACTCATGGCTTGAACTCAAATCATACCCATTGTAATGTAAGGCAATGTAAGGCAATTTGGTCAGGCTCCTTCCAACTAGGTTATCTTCTTCTCCAAGTTCTGGATTCTGAGTACCTTCCTTTGTGCGTTGGCTGTTCCTGCAGGTTGACTCTGCCTTCCCTGAGTCACTGAGTCATGATACACATGTACAATTGCCCACATTCTACTGTCCAGCTGAGATTTAACCTTATCATCTGTTTAATGAGGCCTCAGTTAGACAACATTCCTCTCTCTGTCCATTATTCCTTGTCGTGCTTCTGTTAGACTTAATTTCATCAGTTCTTGTGCTTATATAAGGTTAGATTCTTTTCCCATCACGTTTCAAAGAGGTTTAACTGTTAGCCATTGGCTACAACCATTACAGAGACATTGTTACATGATGACGTGTTCGGATCTGAATCTTGAAGGGTACAGGACATATAGGAAGGACAAGAAACTAGGGATACGTTGAGGGGTTGCTCTGTTAGTTCATGATAGCATTAGGACAATAGAGTGGACTTTTTTTTCTAATATTAGGAAACTAAGATGAGGAAACTTTTGGGTAGAATTGAAAAATATAAAGGCAAGACGTCACTAGTGGGAGTGGTGTAGAGCCCTCCCTAATAGTAACCACCTGGTAGGATGGAGCATAAAGGAAGAAATAATGAGACCTGTCATAAAGGAACTTGGAAAAACCACATTCACTAGAGAAGTGGTACTGAAAAATCTTTTGATAATATTCAGTCTATGGATGTGGGATTCACTGGCTGAGTCAGCGTTTAATGCCCATCCCTCGCTGCCATTCAGAGGGTGGTGGTGAGCAGCCTTCTTGAACTGTGCAGTCCATGTGCTATGGGTAGACTTACAATGCCATTAGGGAGGAAGTTCCAGCTTTTTAACCCAACAACACTAAAGGGACAGCAATGTCTTTCCAAGTCAGTTGGTGGGTGATTTGAAGGTGAACTTGCAGGTGGGGTGGTCTTTCCACGTATTTGCTGCCTGTGTCCTTCTAGATGGAAGTCATCGTGGGTTTGAAAGGTGCTCTCTAAAGATCTTCGGTGAATTTCTGCAGTGCATCTTGCAGATAGTACACAGGCCAGAGACACATCTCTTGTTTATTCTCTCTAAAATATCTCCTCATGAATGAGGAGACTAAATTGAGGAGATACACCCAGCTGGACTGGATGTGGTGCCAAACAAGCAGGCTGTATTGTCCTGACAGTACCAAGCTTCTTGAGTGTTGTTGGAGCTGCATCTATCCAGGCAAGTAGTGAGTATTCCATCACACTCCTGACTTGTGTCTTGTAACCGTGGATAGGCTTTGGAGGGGTCATGAGGTGAGTTACTCACTACAGGATTCCTACCATCTGACCTGCTCTTCTATACACAATATTTTTAAGGATAATCCAGTTCAGTTTCTGGTTAGTGGTAACCACAGAATGTTGATAGTGCGGGATTCAGCATTGGGAATGCCATTGATTGTCAATGGGTGATGGTTGGATTTTCTATTGTTGGAGCTGGTCTTTGCCTTGCTCTTGTATAGCACAAGTGTCACATGCCCCACTTTTCAGCACAAACCTTGATTATATCCAGAGCTTGCTACATTTGGACAAAGACTGCTTCAGTGTTTGAGGTGTGGTGAATGCTGCTGAGTATTATACAATCATCAGCAAATATCCCCATTTCTGACTTCTCGATGGAGGGAAGTTCATTGATGAAGCAGGTGAGGTCAGTTGCACTGAGGACACTACTCTGAGGAACACTTCCAGAGATGTCTGGAACTATGATGCCTGACTTCCAGAAGCCACAACCTTTTTTCTAGGTAAGACTCTAACCCATGGAGCGCTTTATCCAAATCCCACTACTCTAGTTTTGTTTGAGCTTGTTTTTGCCCATGCTGTGTCAATGTTGCCCTGATGTCAAAGGCAGCAGGTCTTACCTCACCTCTGGAATTCATCACTTTTGTCTATGTTTGAACCAAGGCTGTAATGGGGTCAGGAACTGAGTAGACCTGGTGGACATCAAACTGAATCAGTGAGTAGATTATTGTTAAGCAAATGCTACTTGATGGCACATTTGATGACATCTTTAGCAGTTTTCTGATGATTAAGAGTAGACTGATGGCGTTGTTCGAGATGGTAAGATATGTTGTGGAAAAGGGGGAACTGGTGGAGACACTGTACTTAATTTTTGGGAAGCATTTGGTAAGGTGTTACTTGAAAGGTTATTGTGAAAATTAAAATCTCATAATAAAGATAATAACATATTAACATGGACAGAAGTTTGCCTAGCTAACAAAAACCAGAGAGTAGGCATAAATAGGGTTTTTTTCAGGTTGGCATAATGTAACAAGTGGTGTGCCACAGGGATTGTGCTGTTATCTCAACTATTTACAATTTATATCAATGGCTTAGATGAAGGGTTGTAAGGTATCATTGCCAAGCTTGCTGATGACACAAAAATAGGAGGGAAAGTATGTTGTGAAGAAGCCATGAGGAGGCTACAAATAGATATAGCTAGGTTAAGTGAGTGTGCAAAGAAGTGGCAAATAGAAGAATGTGGGAAAATGTGAAACTGTCCATTTTGGCAAGAAGAATAAAAAGAAGCATATTATCTACATGGTGAGAGATTGCAGATTTGATCTGGGTGACATCATGAACCCCTATCCCAAGAGGTTAGCATAGAGTTAAAGCAAGTAATTAGGAAAGCTAATAGAACATATCATTTGTCATGAGGGTAATTGGTACAAAAGTAGGGGTATTATGCTTCAGTTACACAGGGCATTAGTAGGGGGAGGGGTTTTGAGGGCAGCAGTGTGAGAAATGGAAGAGATGCATTTGAGGGCATTTTTGATCACTGGAGGGGGAAGTTGCGGTCTTTGAAATAAGAGGACATCCGGGATGTTCGGGAGTGAAATGCTCCATCTTGGGTACAGATGTGGCAGAGATGGAGGAATGGGAGTAAGGGATCACATTCTTGCAGGATAGTAGTCGAGAGGAGGTGTAGTCCAGGTAGCTATAAGAGTCAGTGGGATTGAAATAGATGTTGGTGTTAAGGCCGTTACCAGAGATGGAGACGGAGAGGTCCATAAAGGGGAGGGAGGTATTGGAGGTGGTCCAGGTGAGTTTGAGGTTGGGGTGAAAGGTGTTAGTAAAGTTGCTGAACTGTTCAAGCTCCTTGTGGGAGCACGAGGCAGCACCGATACAGTCATCAATGTAGTGGAGGAAGAATTGGGGGATAGTGCCAGTGTAACAGTGGAAAAGGGACCATGAAATTCCATGTATCCTACAAAGAGGCAGGCATAGCTTGGGCCCATGTGGATGCCCATGGCCACCCCCTTAGTCTGTAGGAAGTGGGAGTAGTTAAAGGAGAAGTTGTTCAGGGTAAGGACAAGTTCTGTTAAGCAGATGAGGGTGTCGGTGGAGGGTGACCAGTTGGGCCTGTGGAAGAGGAAGAAGCGGAGGACTTTTAGGCCATCTGTGTGGGGGATACAAGTGTACAGGGATGGAACGTCCATTGTGAGGATGAAGTGTTGGGGCCAGGGAAGTGGAAGTCTTGGAGGAAGTAGAGGGTGTCACTGGTGTCCTGGATGTAGGTGGGGAGTTCCTGGACCTGGGAGGATAATACAGAGTCAAGGTAAGTGGAGATGAGTTCTGCTGAGGGCCCTCTTGTGGTGTAGTGGTAGTATGTCTGTCCTCAATGAGGGACGCCCAAGTTCAAGTCCCACCTACTCCACAGATGTGTAATAACATTCTTGAACAGGTTGATTAGGAAAAATACATTAATAAAAAAAAAGTTTATTTCCATACTCTTGTACATTATTTTTATCCAAATAATCATTCAATGCCCTCTTGCATGCCTTAATTGAATCTGCCACCATCAAACTCCCAGGCAGTCCATTCCATACTTGGCTGAGTGAAAAAGATTTTCATCACCTCACCCTGGCTTCTTTTGCAGATCATTTTAAATCTATGTCTCCCGTTCTTGCTTTTTTTACGAGATGGAACAGCTTCTCCATATCTGCTTCATCCAGCCCGACCATGATCTTGAAAACCTCAGAAGAACAGCCACTGGAATTGAAACATTAACTCTGCTCTCTCCCCACAGATGATGCCAGACCTGCTGACTTTCTCCAGCAAGTTCTGTTTTTGTTTCAGATCAGTTGTGATCTTGTTGAATGGTGGAAAAGGCTCGAGAGGCTACTTTGGCCATACTACTGGTGCTAATTCACATGTTCATAAGTGATTAGATCATACCGCAAGCATGGCTGGACTTCATTCATATTTAATTTTACTTTAAGTGAAATCCCTTTCTTTCATTCATCATTACACATTCCCTGTCTAAGGGCATTGTGGGTTAACCTAAAGTGTATGAATTGCAGTGGTTCAAGAAGGCAGCTTACCACACCTTCTCAAGGGCAACTAGGAGCAGGCAATAAAATGCTGGCCAGTCAGTGACGCATACAACCCATAAGTGAGAAAAATTGCTTATCTTTGGACTTGGCCTGCCTAAACAGGCCTCTAAAGGCTGATTGTATTCACTTTAAGTTGTTTTTTTTTCATATTTTCATGTTGGCCTTGAATGAGTTGATTTTCCTGAGAACTCTTGTTTTTGTTTCAGTGTCCTTTCATAGTACTGGTTCCTGCAGGTACTGAAGCAACACATTACAAAATATTGAATGTAGTCTTTCTTTCAGAATGTTTTAATCATGACACAAGCAGAAAAGTCATGTGATCCCATTGAATGGAAGTGTAGTGACAACTGAAATATTCCGTGACCATCTGGAACCAATGCCTATAGAGAACTTCAACAAATACCTGAACATGTCAGTAGACTTACCTCCACTTCAGAAGTCTGCCATCTGGATGTATCATTTGTTACAAGTTGACCTTCAGGCAACATCTGTCAAAAATATTTTTTTTCTGTGAAACTAAAGGCTAACATGATGAATTTTTCATGCCACTGGATCCTTGCAAAACAGCCCAAGGGTGCATAGTACATCATGCAGTCCGATTGCATGTTCACCCTGTTTGTTTTCACATACCTTCATGGCCTCGCCCCTCCCTATATCAGTAACTACCTCAAACCCATCAGCCCTTTGAGCTTTCTGTTCTGTTCCAAAAGCTGGCCTTTGCAAATCCCCTATTTGAATCGCTCCACGTTTGATACCTGTGTTTTCAATTGCCCACGTTATACTTTCTAGAATTCCTTCCTGAATTACTCCCCTTCTGTAAATTTCTTTCCTCATTTAAAGGTACTCATTAAAACCTATCTTTTTGACCAGACATATGGGGCTGAACCTTACCATATTTTGGCGTCTCAGTTTTGGAGAGCTTCATGGATGGTTTCCCTCTGTGAGCTCTGGTGACTTTCCTCACACAACTCTCCATGTTCTTCATCTCATTCATTATGTGCCTGGTCTCCATGGCATCCCTCTTGCATCAACTTGCAGTCAGCAAAGCCGGAGGTGCTTGACCTGTGGCGTTGATGCCACTGAAGTGTCATATTTAAACCTCAGCTGCATACCAGTTCACGTGCTGCAAGCCAAGAGCTGCCCTTAGTTTATTACCACACATTTCCAGACAACATGGCGAGAGAAGCACCTTGGCATTCTGCTTTGACCTCAGGGACCTGGACATTCTGATGGGTGGGGCGATGGAAAAGAAGGCTATCCTCTTAACCCAGGATTGCCAGAGGAGACCACAGCACCTGACACTACTAGCCTGGTCTGAGGTTGCCACCTGCAAGGGCTGCAAGGAAGTTGATGACCTTGTGCCTTCCGCGAGGGTAAGTGCCACTATCTTCTCTCTGCCACCTGACATGAACTCTAACCCTGTGACTGCACCCACATCCCAGCAAGGCTCATAAACTACCACACTCATTGATCCATATAGCACCCTCCCTCAATTGGTCACACACACCCTACCCCTCACCTTCCAAACCCTTCCTGCCCTCTGTGGTTCCCTCTCACTTACTCAGGACATGTCTTCACTTTTCCTGCTCTTGTACCACCATTAACAGCTTTTCCAGCTATTTCTATCTCACTCATTGTCCTTTGTCTCAGTGCAGGAGAAGACAGCCCCCAATAGGACAGAGAGGGTCAAGACAGGTAGTGAGGTGGCTGACATTTGTTTCCTCACTCTATGAGAAGAAGGTGGCTCCAACCTCCACATTGGATGTTCTGCTTTCCCAACACACTGTCTCCGAAAAACACCCAGTGATGTTTACTGCCCGAACCTCAGGACTGAACATGGCCCACCTTCCCGACCAACTTGGGAGGACAGCCCTGAATGTGGATGACCCAGCCCCCTGACTAACTCTGTGTGAGTCCTTGACTGACTTAGCACTTATCTCCAAACTGGTTGAAGTTGACCTGCAGGACTGACTGCAGGACACAGAACCTTGGTACTTGACTGCAGCAAGTACTTGAATATCTGTGATCACATCCTTGGACTTGGATTGGACAGGGCCTTTGCTGACAGTGGCCACACCCTCAGACTGACCATAATCTCCCTTCTCTGGATCAAGGAGTACTCCTTTTAGAGTTTCAGACAGGGCCATTTACTTGTAGCGCTTGAAGTGTGTTTTCTGCATAAGCTGTTGGTATATTGACCTAACTCGGTGGAATAGAGTAACATGTCCAGTCCCTTGCCTGAGCTGTAATGGCAAACATGGCAACTGCCTGGCTTTCTGGCTGCACTAAGAGAAAAGACAAGACAGAACTACTGCAAGCCTGTAAAATTTGAATGTAGAGACAATGCTTTTCGTGAGGCAAGGCAGTTGATGCTGTGAACATTGAAGTGAGGACAAAATGAGTGGGCACTAAGAAAGCAGATTAAGAGGTCCCCAGGAACGCCTTGTTCCGATGAGATGGGAGTCTGTCCCTATGCACAATGTGGCCTGGCAGTATAAGGCAATATAAGGTCTCAGTGAATTCCAAAGCATGGTACTGAAGTATTGAAGAGTTTTGAATCAGTTTACAAGTCAGTCCCAGACAATGTGGTGAGACTGGTGCCGACAGAGGGTGCAGGTAGTCACTGCATATTGACCCTGAGCTGTTGGGCACTGCAGGCCATCGTTAATCTCAGAGGAGATGCCAGTGAGGTAACCATTCTGACTTTAAACTTGAGAATTGGTGTCAATTCTTACCAACACCTGGAGAATAGTAACCTTCTCACGCACATTGCTGTGGGTCTGGAGTCATTTGTATGGACAGTCTGGGTGGGGATGTAGGATATCCTTCTTCAAATGATTTTACAACAATCTATAGTTATGTGGTCCCCAATAAGTTAGCTTTTAATTCCAGATTTTTGATGGTTCAGAGGTAGGGAAAATTCCAGTCATTTGTCCTAAAACTTACCTGGTTGACTTGCTGTTAAATTTAGTTTGATAGGGTCCCTGTGAAATGTCTTCAGTAGCTCAGTGATTAGCACTGTAGCTTCACAGCACTAGGGGCCCAGGTTTGATTCAAGCCTCGGGTGACTGACTGGAGTTTGCACATTCTCCTTGTGTCTGTGTGGGTTTCCTCCAGGTGCTCTGGTTTCCTCCCACAGTCCACAGATGGGCAGGTTAGGTGGCACAGAAACAAAAACAGAAATTGCTGGAAAAGCAGCTTAGGTGGATTCGCCATGCTAAATTGCCCATAGTGTCCAGGGATGTGCAGGCTAGGTGGATTAGCCATGGCAAATGCAGGGTTGCAGGGACAGGGACAGGGTAAATGGGTGGTCTGGTTGCGATGTTCCTTGGAGAGTTGGTGTGGATTTGATAGGCTGAATGGCCTGCTTTCACACTATAGGATTCCATAGTTTTATTAATCTAGCAAATGCAAATTCCTGAATCAAGGGGTTGCCTCATTATTTGTTTAAGTGATTAGTCTGCCAATTATTTTGTAGAGGGAACACTACTCAATAATTTACAGCATTGCTTATGTCTCTCCGCGCATGCATAACGGGTTTGTACTGATGCTTTGGTGATGTAGGTTGGCTGTGGAGGAACTTTAACCTGTCCTGAACCTGAACAGTAGGGACCACTCTGTAAGAATCAATAAATTCTTGCTATTTGACAGATGGAGCTTGTCACATGAAACTTCTTCATAAATTCCTGTATTTCACATTCTTTGCTCCAAAGGTTGTCTGCTGGTGGATCTGAGTCAGAAATGTTGCTCCATATAGGGTGCGAAGTTGGAAGGTGAACAGGGCTTCATGGAGGAGTATGTGAGTTCAGCATGGATAGATCCAATCTGCTTTTACTGTGTTAAATGTTTTATACAAATGCAAAGTAACAGATCTTTATTCATTCATGGGATGAGGGCGTCACTGGCTAGGCAGCATTTATTGCCCATTGCTATGGGTCTGGAGTCACATATAGGCCAGACCAGGTAAGGATAGCAGTTTCCTTCCCTAAAGGGCAGTAGTGAACCAGATGGGCTTTTCCTGACAATCAACAATGGATTCATGGTCATCATTAGACTCTTAATTCCAGATATTTATTGAATTCAAATTCCACCATCTGCCATGGCAGGATTTGAACCCAGGTCCCCAGAATGTTAGCTGGGTCTCTGGATTAACAGTTCAGTGATAATACCACTAGGCCATTGCCTCCCCCACATGCAAGGAGAAACATTTTCCTTGCTTACTCTGTGGAGTTCAGGCAACAACTACTTGAGACACAGAGTATTCATCAGCTAGTATGTATTCCTCAAATGTGAAGTGTTTCTGATGGCACTTATACGGGAGTCAAATTTCCTCACAAGAACCTTCATAATCTGAAAGTGAGGAAAGATTTTGCACTAAGTTACTGTTCAGATGAAATCTCATGTGCCTTGCAAGCAGCAGTCCACAGTGAATAGTTTTTAGAAGAGGAAGTAATAAAGGAAAGAGGGTGGACTGCTCATAGGAGATTAGAGCTTTCGCATCAATGGTTGCTGACCTCATTGAGAAACCTCTAAACTTTGAGATAGAAGAATGGGCATTTATTTGTTTGTCTTTCATTCACTTGCAAGGGAACTTTAACATTCAGTTTTGACACAACAAGAAGTGTCTTGGGTCCCAAAGAAATTTGTGAAACAATGAATGTGACTGTTACTACTACTTTGCTCTGAAACCATCACTTTTCTCAATTACAGTCAAGTGCCAAGGACATCAGTGACTACATGGAAAAAACTGGCAACATTTCTCAATGCAGCAAAAGGTGATTAATCAGCCATACACCTTCCTGGGCTGGATAAAGACAGGTATTGAGTACAAAAGAGGGAAATTATGGTGAATCTTTATAAAACACTGGCTTGGGCTCAATTTTATCCAATTCTGCGCATCACAATTTAGCTGTTTGGATTGGGTGGATATGGAATAAAGGGTGAAGAATATACCTCAGAATCACTACTTACTGAACATGTGTGTGAAAAGAATTGTGTCAGAATGACATTAGATCATATGGAGCTGGGACCTGAGATTGTAGCGTTCCAGAGATTGTCCTCTTTCACCATTTCTTCTCTGTAGTTATGTTCAATAAAGCCTGTTTGATGTTCACTCAGCTGAGTGTCGACCTGATGTTACTACAGTGGATAAATATAATTTTGAGTTTCTCTCACAGAGAGCCAACAGGGACACAAAAAGCTGATGAGCATCCTTCTGTGCTCTATTTCCACAATTTTATGAAGTAGGCAAACTCTCATTTGATGTATCTTCCACAGGAGGCTTTCCAACTCCATGACATCAAAGGAAGTAGTGCTACATTCATATCATTGAGGTTAGTTAGTTTACTTTCCTGCCCTTGCTCTGATTTGCTGTTTCATTCTTTAGTGGAAGCTAAAATAGTTCTTGATTTAATCACTTTGAAGAGTATTGTGAACTGTTATGGTTTGCATTTTATAAAAAATATATAAAAGCACTGCAGCAGATGCAGAAATGATTTATATTTGTTTTTATATTCACTTGTGAGAATCATGGTGGGCAAGCATTTATTGCCCATCCCTAACAACCCTTGAACTGAATGGCTTGCTAGGCCATTTCAGAGGGCAGTTGAGAATCAACCACATTGCTGTGGGTCTGGAGTTGCATATGGGTCAGACCAGGTCAGGATGGCAGATTTCCTTCCCTGAAGGACATTAGGTGAACCAGATGGGCATTTCTGCAAATTGGTAATGGTTTCATGGTCATCAGTAGATTCTTAATTCCAGATATTAATCTTTATTGAATTCAAATTCCACCATCTGTGGTGTTAGGATTCAAACACAGCTCCCCAGTACATTAGCTGAGTTCCCTGATTTAATAGTCTGGTGATATTACCAGTAGACCAGAGAGGTGATAGCAAAAAGAGATGTTCAGAAAGATTGACTAGGCTGAAGCTCCTATCTCCAGATAAAAGAAAGCTGAGGGGTATCAAAATAGATATCCTAAAATTCACTTTGATCTCAGGAGATTAATTATGGGTAAGATATTTTCACTTGTGGGAGTACAATATTAGAGGTCATAAGGATAAAATAGTTCTTAATATACTCACAAAGAAATTCAAGAGAAGCTATCTAGACTATGTGGAACTTGTTGCCACATGATTCAGTCATCTAAATTCCCTAAAATGAATCTATAAGTACATGACAGGAAAGGAATAGAAGGATACACTGACATTGATGAGCTGGGCTGAATGGCAAGTCTCTGTGCTGTAAATTTGATGTAATTCAATGAAACAAGTGTACTATAGTCAGAACTCTCCACTGAAAGTAGAAAGGACGGATGGATTCGCAACATGAGAGATGACCAGGGTGAATATGTGCTGCATCTCCAGTTAAACATATTCATTGGACCAACTGAACTCCATTTGCTCATTATTAACAATCAGTTCTTTTCTACATTAGAATCATAGGAAGTACACTTGGTTTTGT
>NC_063341.1:45838154-45890918 GCF_021869965.1 Rhincodon typus
AAATCTGATGAAGGGTCTAGGCCCGAAACGTCAACCTTTCTGCTCCTATGATGCTGCTTGGCCTGCTGTGTTCATCCAGCTCTGCATCTTGTTGTCTCAGATTCTCCAGCATCTGCAGGTCCTACTATCTCTGTTGAATCTTTCAGTTGTGTATCATTCATGAGAACTCATCGTAGATGCCGAGTAATCTACAGTGTATACCAAGCATTTTCTGTCTATATTGTTGATTTCTTACACCTGCCATTTCTTTCTGATTGTTATAAATTTGTAATATTAATTTATTTCTTGAATATCCGCCCTTCAAAAATATCATCCAAATGTTTGACTGTTATGTACTCAGTCTTGTCAAGAAGGACTGAGGCTATTTTGATATAATTGATATATAAATATACATGAGAACGTAAGAAATAGAAATATTCAATTGTTTGATCTTTGACCTCAACATCCCTTGATGTTTTTAATCTGGAGAAACTTATTGATCTCTGTCTTTAACATAAGCAATGATTGAGCCTCCACAGCCCTCTTGGTCAGAGAATTCCAAAGATTCACCACCATGATCTGAGTGAGGATATTCCTCCTTATCTCAGTCTGAAAGGATCTGCCACTTTTTCTGAGACTCTGTTCCCTGCTTCTCAATGCCACCCCTCCAGTCAGGGAAATCATCCTTTCTGCATTTCCACAATTCTTACAGTGATCAACAGAGTATGCTTGATTGAGATCATCTCTTTCTTCTAAACCTCAGAGAATGTGTGCCCAATCTACTTAATCTATCCTCATAGGACAATCTCTGCATCACAGGAATTAGTTTCATAAACCATTGTTTCACTTCCTCAATGGCTAGTTTACCCTTCCTCAGGTAAGGAGATCAAAACTACACACAATACTCTTGTTGTGGCCTCACCAAAACTTTATGTCATTGCAGGTAAGACATCTTTACTCCTATACTTAAATCTTAATATAATAAAGTCCAAAATACCACCTATGTCCTTACTTTTTTGCTGCACATGCATGTTGATATTGTAATTCATGAAGAAGGACACCTAAATCCCTTTGAAGTGTTAAGCTTCTCAATAGTGATGAAATACTTTGTATTTCTGTTCTCCCCTCCCGAGTGGATACCTCACATTTCCCCACAATATATTCTATCTACATTTTTTGCCCATTCATTTCACCTCTCCACATCTCACTGATGCATCTTTATATCCTCCACATAACTCCCACTCGCACCTAATTTTCTGCAATCTGCAGAAATATTTCATATAGTCCCCACATCCAAATTATTGATTTGGATTGTGAATAGCAAGGGTCCACACACTGATCCTTGTGGTACCCTAACCATATTAGCCTGCAAACCTGAAAATGACCCAATTATTTATATTCTCTGTATTCCATGTCTAACACTCACATTAGTGGTGGGCAGGTTTTTGGAGGGAATCCTGAGGGACAGGATTTACATGTATTTGGAAAGGCAAAGACTGGTTAGGGATAGTCAGCATGGCTTTGTACGGGGGGAAATCGTCTCTCACTAACATGATTGAGTTTCTGAAGAAGTAATGAAGAGGATTGATGAGATCAGAGTGGTGGATGTGATCTATATGGACTTCAGTAAGGCATTTGACAAGGTTCCTATGATAGACTGGTTAGCAAGGTTAGATCACATAGAATACAGGGAGAACTATCCATTTGGATACAGAACTGGGTACAGAAGGTAGAAGACAGATGATGGTGTTGGACGGTTATTTTTCAGACTGGAGGCCTGCGTATGCCACAGGATCGGTGCTGGGTCCACTGCTTTTCATCATTTATATAAATGATTTGGATGTGAACAGAGGTGGTATGGTTACTAGGCGGACAGCAAAGGGGGTTACCTCAGAGTACAATGGGATCTCGATCAGATGGGCCAATGGGCTGAGGAGTGGCAGATGGAGTTTAATTTAGATAAATGTGAGGTGCTGCATTTTGGAAAGGCAAAACAGTGCAGGACTTATACACTTAATGCCAAGGTCCTGGGGAGTTTTGCCCAACAATGAGATCTTGGGGGTGCAGGTTCATAGTTCCTTGAAAGTGGAGTCACAGGTAGATAGGACAGTGAAGAAGGCATTTGGTATACTTGCCTTTATTGGTCAATGCATTGCGTAAAGGAGTTGGGAGATCATGTTGTGGCTATACAGGACATTGGTTAGTCCACTTTTGGAGTGCTGCGTGCAATACAGTACTATGGAGTACTGGTCTCTCTGCTAAGGCAGGATGTTGTGAAACTTGAAAGGGTTCAGAAAAGATTCACAAGGATGTTGCCAGGGTTGGAGGGTTTGAGCTATAGGGAGAGGCTGAATAGGCTGCGGCTATTTTCCCTGGAGCGTCGGAGGCTGAGGGAGTGACATTGTAGAGTTTATAAAATCATGAGGGGCATGGATTGGGTAGACAAGGTCTTTTCTGCCAGCTGAGAAAGTCCAAAACTAGACAGCATAGAGGGAAAAGATTTAAAAGGGACCTAAGGGACAACTTTTTCATGTAGCGGGTGGTGGATGTTTGAAATGAGCTGCCAGAGGAAGTGGTGGATGCTGGTACAATTACAACATTGAAAAAGCATCTGGATGGGTATATGAATAGGAAGGGTTTAGAGGGATATGGGCCAAATGCTGGTAAATGTGAGTAGATTGATTTAGGAGATCTGGTCAGCAGGGGTGAGTTGGACTGAAGTGTCTGTTTCCATGCTGTACATCTCTATGACTCTAACCAATTCCCAATCCCGTGTCAGTACACTCCCCCAAATTTTGCCCTAGTTTTGTTCGCTAACCTGTTGATTGGGACCTTATTGGAAGTTTTCTTAAAATTTAAAAAAATCTCATTTACTCGTTTCACCATATCTTTCAGTTAGTTACATTCTCATGAATCTTGAGCAGATTTATGAAACATGATCTGCCTTTTGTATATCCATGTTGACTCTGTCCAATCTTGCCATTGTTTGCGAACGGTCTTGTCCAGTTCTTTCACTACAATTGGCAGGCTAGCAGTTCTGTGATGTCTCCTTTTCTCTCTCCCTCCTCTCTTAAATAGTTGGGTTATATTTGCCATTTTTCAATCTGCTTGGACCATTATGGATTTTATAGATTTTTGAAAGATGATCGGCAGTGTTATCTAATGCTACCAATATTATCTCTAAAATCACCTCTTTCAACATTCTGGGATGTAGATCATCATGCCCAGGTAATTTATCATTTTTAAATCTCAGGGGCTCGGAAGAATTTGCCCAAAGTATTTGTTTCATTTCTTTATCTTTTCCTTTTTCCCATTATAAATTCTCCTGACTTCGCATGTAATGAACACACATTTGTTTTTGTTATTTTGTTTACATATCTATAGAAGCTTTTGCTGTTCATTTTTATGTTTCTCACAATTTACTCAGATATCCTCCTTTGCAACATATGCATCATGCAAAGGCTAGATAGTCTCACAATCCATGTTGAGAAGTTGGAAATTTGAGAGGAAATCACAAGTTCTATTGAATGGTGCCTGATTATCTTATTCCATCTCTCTCATATTGATTTTATACTGCAGCATTATTGACTGTGGAAAAATTATCTCATCAACCTATTGCTGCTATTATCAAGAAGAATTCACTCAAAAACAGGGTGTTGTTCACAATACAAGAATAATCAAAGTCATAATATTTTAGAATCTTAGGACATTGAGTCTCTGGAGCAGGAGCAGAAGAGATTTACCAGAATGATTGATGGAATAAAGTGATCTTTTCAGAGCAGGGAAACTAAATGGAAAGATTTAATAGAAGTGTTTGAAGCCTTGAAGGTTTTGCTAGAATAAATGAATAGAAACTGTTTCCAGTGATAGAATGGTCAGTAACAGGGGATACTGATTTAAGGTGAATGGTAGACGAACCAGAAGCCGCAAGAGGAAGCATTCTTTTTACATAGCAATTTGTTGTGATCTGGAATGTGCTGTGTGAAATGTTGGTGGACGCAGATTTAAAAGTAAATTCCAAAAGGTAATTCGATAATCAGTCTTATAAAAAAAAGCTATGGAGAAAGAGCATGGGAGTATGATTAGGATACCTCTACCAACAACAGCCATGCAGGGCTGAATGGCTTCTTTCTGATTTATTACTGTATGGTTCTTTGAACACTTCTGCCTTTTTAACATGGTTCAGAATCATATGGGAAAAGCTGAGATTGAAAGTTCTGAGGTTGGAGAAGAGTGGTGGAAAGCACTGGCAGAAAAACTCAAAAACGAGGTGGTATCTTCCTGGAGCCTGAACACTGGCTGTGGTTTGAAATCTGGGGAAATTGTGTGAGAAGTTGAGCAAGGCTTTTCTTGATATCAGGAGTAACCAGTCACACTTCCCAACAGAGCTCCAGATGACGAGATAAGATTCTCGTTAGAGATAGGCGTATTAACAAGGATTATTGTTTATTGTCACCCTCATTATAACTTAATCTCACCTCATTAAGTTGCAGGTTCTCATTGTACCACCTGCTGGATAAAAACTAGACACTGAGAAAAATGGTACCTGGTGACTCCAGTTCGCCACTTGCTGGACTTTATCAGGGATAGCACACATCAGAATCTCAGGATACACTCCATGGGACCCTGACACATGCACCCCATGTCCACAGACCTCGGCATTCAATGTGCACAATATCACAGCAGCATCTCCAATCCACTTACAGTACACTGCTGCATTTCAGTGCTACCCTTTGGAGCACACCAGTACCTCTCATTGCAATGCTGTTGTAAAGTTAGCTTGTGAGCAGCCACAGGCGCCAAGCACATGGAATGGACCAGGCTGCATTGCATGGCTGCTTGCTTGCTTCCTTAGCACTCACACACAAAGGGCCTATCTGTGCACAACATCCCTGCCTTCGCTTGCTTTGCAGCTGGCCCCTCAGTCAGAGTTTAAAGGTGCATTGTAGAAATAGTTAAAGCGGTTTGTGTGTGATAGCCCTGCCCTGAACAATGAAATAATGCTGGGCTACAGTGGACATTGGGGAAAGCCACCAACTTAGAGTGAGCTGAAAAGTGAGATGGCGAAGGACCAGTGAGTTTTGTGGCCTGTCACTCAAACAGCCACAGGTGTAGGAATGTATAGTTGCATGTGCAAGCATACTTCAGCAGTGCCACCCACATGCCATGAGAATTACAGGACAACTCTGGACTGTCAACTTTTGACTGGGTTCATGGTGCCAGGACTCAAAGATGGCAGGGGTGTAGGATATGACAGTCTATTCTGGGATATCTCAGCGTGGCGAGTACTTGCAGCTACAGAATTGAGATGGCATTGGACTAGAGGGGTGCCATGGGTTGTGGTAGGTAGCTTGCTTGGGATTATCACACAAGAAGATACATTGAGCATCACAGAGAGAAACCCTCAATTAAACTTAATGAAAATGACACTTTGCCAGAATATAGGAAGATTCAGCCCCAAAACTCTGTACTGATAAATGATAAAATGCATAAGAACTAGTTGAAAGCTGTAACTTATTATCAACATTTAAGTGACTGTACACTTCACACAGAAAGTATCCCTCTATCCTCAACTTTACATTTACAACATGTTTACTTAATAAAAATAACAGCTAAGCGTTACATGAAATCTAAGCTATGGCGTTCATCACTAAAATACGTAAGTGGTTACAGTGTAAGCCTTCTGTGCTGTGATGACTTATTGCTTGTTCTATTTTGGTGTTTGCTGATGCAAATGTTTACAATACACTTTGGCACTGGCATGTTGCTAATGCACATCTGTGTCAATAAAAAATGGCATTGATTTAAATAACAATTATCATTATTCCTCCTTCAATAAACACTGATCATTTTATAAATAAATAACAAACGAAAACCTGGTGGAATAAAAACAGAAGTTGCTGGAAAAGCTCAGCAGGTCTGGCAACATCTGTGAAGGAAAAATCAGAGTTAATGTTTCAGGTCTGGTGACCCTTCCTCAGAACCTGACTTTATGACAGCGTGGAACCTTGTTGCTATTTTAATTCCAGCACAACGGAACGATATTTAAAAATTTTTTAATAGCTGAAAAATGGGTTTGTCATCAGCAAAAGACACATTTTAAGAAAAGGCTTCTCAAATCATTAGTTAGTAATTCCTCCAGATAACAAAAAACGATGTGCTGTTTGGCATTATTTTTTTCAGAATGAACGTTTTCTGTCAGTGGATTATTTATCTCAAAGTGTCCACAATATTGAGAATGTTGGACTGTTTCTTCGATAATAAAACAAAAGTAGTTGTATAACATGTGGCTACTTTTAATTTTTGCTTGTCCATATTGTTCCATCGATAAATATTGAACATATTTAATTGGTGTAAATTTGAGACACATAAATTGGTGGAGAAGGGCTGAGCCAGAGACTTTGCAGGTCAGTCTGAGCCCAAGGCAACCTAAGGCTCCAGTCAAAATTTGAGGTGAGCCAATTGAGAAATAAAACATTTCTCTCCAAGCATGCATGTAGATAATTATCCTGCCAATTTTATTTTAAAAGATGCTTTTTGTCCAGTTGTAGTTTCATGCATCTTACTCTAATCCTCAGCAAATCCGCTCTGTATGTTCCTTTGTCAAGACAAAACCATTCTCTATGGCTCCTGCCCAAACTGCCTGACTTTATCCAGTCTGCTGTTTTTAGTCATTTCTGTGAGCCTGTTCAATCTCTTTCCTACAGTGATATTGACCAGAATCTCTCTTTCTTTATTCCGGCTAGACATTGTAAACTATGAGTTACTGTCGGTGATATCTGTGAACAAATGTTTAGTAGCTGTATGCTGGCGTCACAGCAATGTACCTGGCACAGAGCATGGCAGAAATTTGGAAAGTTTGTTCGAGTTAGCACGGTTTACAACCGGAGTTGCAATGAGGTCAAATTAAGTTTATGCACATCCATGGCACAGTTCTGTTATTGTATGGATTTGGGAGATTTTGGATCTTTACCTTCTGTGTCATTGAGGTCTACAGCATGGAAACAGGTCCTTCAACCCAACCTGCCTATGCCGCCCTTAAAATTTGTCCTTGGAATTCCAATGCTTCTCAGATTATTTGCATACTCTAAATGCCTTTCACACAACGTAAGCCAGACTTCAAGCTGCACCTTACTTCTAATGTTGAAAGCATTTGTTGCTCTATTCTCCAAGAGACAGACGCACACAATTTTTGGCAGAGAATCTGCACTAATGGTACATCACCTAACCTCTGTCAACTCAATCAACAAGAGAATTCTGACAAGAATTAACATGTAGATTGTTGAACGAATAGCTGGAACAGAGACTGGTAATTCTGTATTAGTCCATCAACCTCACCATCAGAGTCACCAGATATACACCGTCCCTGTGATCAGAGTATATCTGAATATTGATATATTGGTACGTTTTGTGATCTAGATATCGTATGGTGTTTTCATAGGACACACTTGGTATGTCAAGGAAATCCCCAATTACACAAAGAAAATAATTAGCAGCATGAATAGAAAAAGTACAGTAAAGCAACTCCTATACTATTAAGAAATCTAATCTGCAAAAATTAGATAGACCAGCTTTAAATTCAGCAATAAACATCATGGAGAGCTCTTTGTTCCATTTAAAACTGGTACTCATCAAACTTTATTAAAACCAATGGATGCAGAAATTATGATAGACGTAACAAATTGATGCACAAAGCTAAGTTCTAATGTCTGTTTATATAAAAATGGTTTTTAATTTTTTTGTTGCAGTATTTCCTTCAATAGAAATAAGCTCAAACTCTTTATTCAAAGTCAAGAACTTAACTTTCTTTTGGTAAGCTATTTGATCCAGAAAGTTGTAATATAAGTTTTATTGGATTGCTTTAAATGTTCCAACAGTAAATAGCTCAAATATATTTTGACAATATGTCCCATTTGCAAACATGTTAAACTATTCTGGATCCTATTCCATTGATTGAATATTGAGATTGGGTGACTACTCAGTCTTTTTGACATCTTCTCTGCAGAGGCCTAGGAGTGAGATAGATGACAGATAAATCCTCCAGAGACTTGGGCACTGTCTCCATGCCAACATTGCCATGGAGCGTTCCTGACCGCAAATGCAAAATCCTGTCTCCTGAGCTAGCTGGAGTGGATAGGATTATGTTCGTTATGAGGCTGTTGTGTGTTTTCATCCAGGCAAGTATTCCATCAAATTCCTGACTTGTGCCTTGTAGATAGTGGACAGGTTTTGGCGAGGTGCTTGCTGCAGAATTGCAAGCCTCTAATCTGGTATTTTTTAACCGCCATATTTATATGACTGGTATGAGTTCAGTTTCTGGTTAATGGTAACCCCCAGAGTGTTGACATTGGGAATAGGGATTCCTTCCAACATGATTAGCAACAAATTGCTAGATACATTAAGTGAATGTTTTCAGTTGAGTATTTAGCAAAATCTATAACCCAGTCATTAAAGAATTTTATCTGAATGTATTAACCAATCTTTTAGTGTATTTTCAACAAGTAAGTAACATCTATTTAAATTAATAGTTGGTAGATGGTGAAATTTGAATGCGATAAAAATCTGGATTTAAAGCTATCTCAGTGTTGACTGTTATAAAAATCCAACCAGTTTTTAGGGAAGTAAATCAGCTATATGTGATTCCAGATCCACAGTAATGTGGCTAACTCTTAACTGCCATCTGGCAATTAGGGATGGGCAATAAATGCTGGCCTAGCCAGCAATGCCCTCATCCCATAAATTAATAAAAAGAATTGTAATAAGATATCTTTAGCCTAATACTCAAAACTGCTCTTGTAATAAAGGTCAACACACAGTTTGCCTTCTTATTTGCATGCTGTAGCTCCATGTTCAGTTTCATTGACTTATGACATGGTCACCGAAGAACCTTTGAAGTTCAACACTTCCTAGCCTCTCAGTAGATTGCCAGATGCAGCAAGTCCATACCACCGAGTATCCCATTCATACTGCTACACCTTCAAGGCAACACTGGGACAAGATTGGCTTTGATCAGGTATTTCACGAAATGAAGTGAAAGAAAAACATTTGTTGGTAAATGCTATTTGTTACTGTATATAGCAAGTACAACTTACTTTCTGAAGTCAGCTAATGCTAAATTTGATAAGCATGCTTTGATTACATTAACAAAACAGTTATGTGATACAAAACATGATTTGGAGCAACTTGTATCAATGATTTAGTTATTTGGTTTTCTTTTTGTCAACTCTGATTTAAGGTGACCTCTTTTTGAAGCAGTTAAGAAATACAAATTTGAAAAAAAAATGGATATCTTAATTTACAGTAATATAAACCATTACTGAAAAATATCAGCATTCTCCATAAATCCTGAAAATATTGTCCAGCATCTTATTACTGCTCACAAATTCTGAAGCACTGGTTTCTAATTTGATCAACTAAAATGAACAGTGATAGATATGGCTCTTTGGACTGATCGAAGCCTAGAGGTCAGATTCTTAATCAGGATAAGTGGAGGACACCACGATGGATCATCCATCCAATTAATGCTGGTTGTCAGCAAAGCTGATTACTTAACCCTTACCCAGGGTGTTTTATTGAATGTTTTAAAAGGTTATGAAAGTAAGCAATTAATTATAAGTACCATTTAACGAAAGATGCTTAAGTCAGAAAGCATCTTTGCAATTAAAAAAATAAAGGTTTATAGTAATTAAGCCTTCAGCTTTTGCTGTTTCTGCCCTTTCAATATTAAAGTTCCATCTCCACCATGAAATGTGAGAACAGCCAGACAAGACAGCAGACAAGCAGGCTGATTAAAAGCCTCCATAATTGGCACTTTAACTGATTGTTTGGAGTTGCACCAAAAGACAAGAGATGATTTTTCTATTATACTTCATCCTTTTTTGTGGGGAAATATTTAGCATTTTTTTGTCAAATGCATAGCTGAAAGCTGGTAATCACTATAGTAAGGTTCATGGGCAAGGTTCCTACATTAGTTTCTGATGGTAGTTCCTTGATATATAAGCTTACAGCATCTGAGGAAAAAGTTGAAGGAATAAAACCTTCAAATTGGAAAGTGTACATATTAGAAAACATGTGAGGTCAATATACGTATCTTTATGTACACCACATGCAGTCAATTGGTTATACAGAGCTTTGAATATTTCTGAAAAAGGAGACATGCTGTTTATGTTTCTGTCTTGCATTCATCAGGACAAACAGAAGAATACCAAATTTCAAAGGAAAAACAATTTATATTGCATGGAAAGATAGTGCTGATTGGTTGGCAAGAAGCCTGTGTTTGGTTGAGACTTTGTCAGGGAGAATGTACCAGAGAACTGTTGCCCTGCAAGCATTTCTTTAAATCCAAAAAAGACAAGTTGACTCTGATTGTTTGAGGCATTGTGCTCGGTAATATATCAGGGAACAGTTGTTCCCCCCATACCTCATGTTAACTTAAAGTGGTGCAAGGCCTGAATACGTTCTTTTTGTTTGCAGATGACATGGCCTTGAGCATGAACACATGTAACTTCTAGTAACTGTAACTGAGCCATATTACAAGCCCAACTGATAATGTTAAATGATTTTAGCAGACTCAGGATCATTCAGTAAGTACATTTCAACCATGGAAACACATCTAATGTTGAACATTATTTTCTATATTTTACAAGCACAGACTGTGGTTCATGTAAAATGGCATGTCCCTTTGGCTGTTTGTAATAGACAGAGCACTGACCATACTCAACCAGCCAATCATGGTACTCAACCAAGAATCTGAGACAAAGGGCAGTGATAGATGTATGGAGGGGAGAGCTTGGAGTACAACAACCTGTTACTGATTAGTCTGGAGAGGCATTGGCCCCAAAGGCAGAATACCAAAGAACAGGGGAGAATCAGTGGCATCAAGGCAGCATTGAATTGATTGTGGCATCGAGGAACCGTCACAAAATTGAAGCCAATTGCATTAGTTTCCAGTGGCTTGGGTTATGCCCATCATACAGAATTTGGTCATAGTTGCCAGAGACCGATCATTGTAGCTCCAGGATGTCACAGCCAGATGTCCTCAGGGTGATGGCCCTGGTTCAAAAATAGGATTCAGCTGACACTAATAAACATTATACCCAAGTGTATGGCGCCTTCCAGAACGATTAAAATGTTATTACTTTACAACATGTGCTGAACTTTGTTTGGGTCATGTAAGTATGGTCTAGGGAAACAGGAAGCAAATGGAATTTTTAACCTATTACCATTACTAGCAATCCTGGCAAATGCTTGGAATTTCCATTCTACCTCTGATACAATGTGAAGCAAACAGTTCTTATAGTTAAAAATATCTGTTCAGACATTTAGTAATTATGCCACTTTCATTCTTCATTCACACAACTGTCATACAGCTTGTGATTTTAAGATTACTCGTCCTTTTCACTTGCACTTTAACTTTTGCAGTGCTGTCAAATTTGAAATTTATAAAAAGATTTTTCTTCACCTTTCCAGGCAAGACAAAATAGTGAGGAACAAAAAGGTCTTTCATGATCATTCTTGTAAAGCGAGTTCTGCTGGTGGATTACACCTTTTTACATATAACAAAATAACTTATTCTCTGCAGCTAAATATTACCATCCTGTGACATTTTACTGATGTGTTATTAGTTGTGGAGTGAGAAAAATGGCAAATTTACCAACATTTTATTTCATTTCATCATGAAGACACATAGACAAAAAGATTAATTGTTTAGACTGGGTGGTGCCATGGAGTAGATTAGAGCATCATAATTTCATCTCAAAAACTGGTTTCAAATCCTGCTCAGACAAGTACGGTGGTAACCGTAGGCTGCTTTGAACAAGTTCTTGTCAGGCATGAGTGTACAGTTCATCATTGTTTATCCATTGGTACTAATTGACAATACTATCTCTTACAGAAAACTACAAAGGGCTTTTATAAGAACAAAAGAATTGTAACAAAATCACAGTTGAAGAAATTCTTCTGAATGAAGTTTGAGGCATATTATCCCAAAATAATTAAGTATACTTCGTTTTGTGCCTATGCCATATGAACGTATAAAGTATGAGTAATTTAGAAGCATTAACATACAGGGGGATCTAGGCATACAGGTCCACAGTTCCCTGAAAGTGGCAACACAAGTGGATAAGGTGGTCAAGAAAGCATACGGCATGCTATGATATGCATGGATGGGGCATAGAGTATAAAAATTGGAAGTCATATTGCAGCTGTATCGAACTTTAGTTCAGCCAGATTTGGAATATTGCATACAGTTCTGGTCACCACACTACCAGAAGGATGTGGAGGCTTTGGAAAGGTTATAGAAAATGTTTGCCAGGATGTTGCCTGCTTTGGAAGATATTAGCTTTGACGAGAGATTGGACAAACTTTGTTTGTTTTCACTTGAACGTCAGAGGCTGAGGGGCAACCTGATATAAATTTACAAAATTATGACAGGCATGAATAGAATGGATAGGTGGAGTCTTTTTCCCAGGGTAGAAGTGTCAATTACTGGGGGAATAGATTAAAAGGAGGAAATTTTAAAGATAATGTGAGAGCCAAGTTTTTTACACAGAGGATGATAAATGCCTGGAATGTGGTGCCAGAAGTGGTAGTAGAAGCAGATGCAATAAAAATTTTGAAGAGGCATCTTGACAGATATATGTCTAGGCAGGGAATAGAGGGATACAAACTGTATAAAGGGAAAATGCTTTTAGTTTAGAAAGGCATGATGCGTCAGTGCAGTCTTAGCGGGCCAAAGTGCCTGTTCCTATGTTGTGCTGTTCTTTTTTCCTTGTTGTTGACACCAGATGCAAAACTTTAAGGATATCATGTTTTCCCAGCACTGGTGTTCTGTACATGAAAATTACCAAACACTTTTCAACATAGATCAACAGTGAGATTATTCATTGTAGATCAATCTCTCAAAAACTGACTCTTTGTTTATCTTTGTAATTGTCACTCTTTACACCTATTTGATGCAGGTTCACCCTCAATCCTATTAGGGAGGAAGTTCTAGGAATTGGATCCAGTGACACAGAAGGAATAGTAATATATTTCCAAGTCAGGGTAATGAGTGATTGTAGAGAAACATTCAGGTGGTGAGGTTCCCAAGTAACTGCTGACCATTAATTGTTAACATTGTATTCAGGTTAAAAGATACAGTAATTTAAGATCATACACTTTGTGTTCCTATCTTAGGATGCTGTGGTGTCCTCCGAGCCAAAGTACAAAAATATTATTGAAGATATTGCAAAGATTTGGATGAGAGCAACCAGAATAGTTGAGAGAACGAAGGGATAGGGTAACAAAGAGCAATTATGCAAATTGGAAATTTTCACACAGGCAGATAAATTTAGGACAGGATATTATTGCAAATTTAAGAATTCTAGACATTGTGAAAAGTGGACTGGTTTGAGCATCCATTTGGTCTAAGAGGATGTCAATGATTTCACCAAGGACCTGCAATGTTCTTCCAGGGCTCTGACCAGTTTTCCTCTCCCTTCACCCTGAGTGGCTTCCAAAACGAAGTTCCATCACCTCATGTGCTATTTGTGGGATGCCACTGTGGGCAATGTTCTGATGAACTATGCTACAGACCAACAGTGAGTACGTGAGCACACTTTAAAAATAATTTACCAGTTGTGACATGTCCTGATTATGCAATCAGATATTATACGAATGCAATTAATTTCTATTCAATATTCGTTATGATTACTCCTAAGCTCTTTAATTATTTCCAATACTAAAGAATGTATAATCTTGTTTGTCAAACATATAGTGTATTGTATACAGTACCTTTTTAAAAATTTACAGGATGAGTGATGCTGGTGAGATTAGCATTAGTTGACCGGATGTAAATATTTTTCAGAAGGTGCTGCTGAGCTGCCCTCTTGAACACTGCAGACTTTGTGGTGTAGATGTCCCACAGTGTTAGTATGAAAGGAGTTCCAGCTTTTTGACCCAGTGACAGTGAAGGAACAGCAATACATTTCCAAATTAGTAAGGTCTGTGGGTTTGAAGGGAAACTTGCAGGTTGTAGCATTTCCACACCTCAGTGATCCTTGCTTATCAATGTGCTAGAGGTTGTAGTTTTGAAAGGTGTGTCAGAAGAGTCTTTGTGAATTTCTGTAATTCACCTTGCAGATGGTACATACTGCTACCATTTTGCAATGATAGTGGAAAGGGTGAATGCTGTGCCAATCAAGCAAGCTGTTTTGTCCTGGATGGTGTCAAGCTTCTTGGGTATTATTGAAGCTGCATTCATTCAGGCAACTGGGGAGTATTCCATAACATTCTGGCTCAAGCCTTGTAGATGGTGGACAGGCTTATCAGAATCAGAAGATGAGTTACTTGCTGCAGGATTCATAGCACCTGACCTGCTGTTGTAGCTACAGGATTTATAAGTCTAGTCCAGTTCAGTTTTTAGTCAATGTAAATCCCTAATATGTTGCGAGAAGGGGAATCAGCAGTGGTAACTGAAATAACTCCACAGAGGTTGGTACCCCATCACCAAGTTGCCCTTTATTTACACATGGGAAGTCCTTGATACTGATCCAGCTTCCTCAGAGCTCAGAGAATGTCTCATACTCCTGTTTTTATCTGATTGCAGGGCTCCCTGTTTGGACCAGATTAACAGCCTCAATCAGAGAACCCATATTCTGTGAGGTCCATTTGGCTAACCTCATTACAATCACTACTGTGACAATGCTGTCACTTTAAAAAGGTTATTTTGTCCTGGGTTTTTTTTTGAAGCCAGATTGTAAAGGCAGAGGTATCGAACTAGCTACTGGTTACTGCTTAAATAAACAACTTGGGGGCATTTAGGTTTTTTATAAAAAGTTGGAAGATTGGACACAGCTTTAATGGGAGTGGCCAGTTCTCACAGACCAGGCTGTTCTTTTTTACCTTTAGCAGTCAGAAGCTGTTTGGAGTTCAGAAGAGTTAGAGTTTCAATGAATGATTCCTAGCTGTGACTTTCTCTGAAATCTTTCTTAATGTTGTTTCCTCCTGGATTGGAGAACTGCATGTAAGAATCTGTGTCTGAATTTACCTTTTTGCCAAGGGTGTGTTTATGGGGTGTTACTGTATTGGAATAGTTAATTAGTAATAGGTGCTGTATCTATTATTTGATTAAGTTTTCCAATGTTAAGTTATTCTAAATTCCTCTTTCTTTTGTTTGCATTTTAACTATAGTGTTTAAATAAATTTTGTTTTGCTTAACGTTGAGTAGTTTGAACAGTTGCATCACATCTGGAACATGACACTTCACATCTATCTTTAAAATAAGAAAAAAAGTAGGGTCTAGGCTACCTTAAAATATTTTGAGGGCATCTGGTCTGACCCATAGCACTACAGTCATGCCACTGAATGACAAGGTAGGTATGATGGTAAGATGCTTTCTTTGGGAGATGGTGAATGCCTGGCACTTGCATGGCATGAATGTTTCTTGCAACTTGTCAGCATAAACCAGGATATTGTCCACTTTATTTTGCATTTTGACATAGATCACTTCAGTGTTTGAGGAGCCATGAATGGTGATGAACATTGTGCAATCATCAGCGAACATCCCCACTTCTGACCTTATGATGGAGAGAACGTTATTAATGAAGGTTCAGTGAACAGGTTGTTGTTAAGCAAGTGCTGGTTGACAGCACTGATGACCATTTCCATCAGTTAACTGATGATTGAATGTAGACTGAGGGCAATAATGGGCAAGAAGTAGGTTTGTCCTGCTTTTGGTGTACTGGGCATAGTTTCCACATGACCAGACAGGTACCAGTGTTGTAGTTGAACTGGAACATTTTGGCTAGGGGTGTGACAAGTTTTGGAGCACAGTTCTTCTGTACAATGATGCTAGATTCCTAATTGCATCAAACAATTGTTCTCCCATATTTGGAAAAACAACTCTATATATTGATGCATAAATATTAATTCCATGTTGGATTCAATTTTGAAAATTTCAACGCATGCTAGGAAATGCAATTGGTTCAGCCTTTCTGTAATGTGAGCTCCTCAGTGACCGATAGATTTCACCTCTGATGCAGCCAACCTCATGTTACATTCTCACATTAGTAAGAGCAGTCTGCTTCTAGTCACAAAATAAACAGCAGCTGGTTACGAGTATTCTGAATTGATGCTCTGGCACTTGAATTATTCCAAAAAGAAAAGCTGCTTTTCATATTTTTGGGGTGCAAATGTATATCAAATAACTCAGTTAAAGTGTTTGAAGCAAATGCAATAAATCTGGAGATATTTCACCTGTCTGGGGAAAGTCTCCCCAAATTTGTACAAAGGGATTCCATGTTCACTGATGGTATTTCACATGTATTTATTTTTCAATAATCTCAGGCAGATGTTATATAGTGTCAGTTACTTTGAAATGTGATATTTATAAGAAAGCTCTAGTAGCAGTGGTGGTGGTGGCAATAGTGGTGCTGGTGGGAAGGGTGGGGAGGTGGGAGTGTGGGAAGTGTAGTTCAGTTTCGAAGAAACCCAAACTTATGATTTTCCCTCAGACCCTGCCAAACCTAACAACTGGTCTTGATTAGAATCCATTTCTTGGTTGTAGTGTGTATAAAACCCATGTTGATATCAGAAATGCCTATTTATTGAGTGGCATAGAGCACCAGGATAAAGATAAAGACTGGACAACAGCATTGTAAATGATTTAAAATAGTAGCATTGAAAATGGCTGAACTTTTGCATAGTTAACCTACAAATTTCTAAGCCATTACAGCTTGTCTATAAGTAATCCACCAGCAACAATCAAATTATAGAGTCATAGAGTCACACAGCATGAAAACATACCCTTTGGTCCAAAAAGTCCATCCCAACTATGTTCCCAAACTAAACTAGTCCCACGTGCCTGAATTTGGCCCATAATCCTCCAAACCTTTCCTAATAATATAATTATCTAAATGTCTTTGAAATGTTGTGAGTGTACATGCATTACCACTTTCTCTGGCAGTTCATTCCCCACATGAACTACTGTCTGTATAAAATGGTTGCCCTTTATGTCCTTTTAAATCTTTCTCCTCTCACCTTAAAAATCTGTCTTCTAGGTTTGAACTCCCCCACCTTAAGGAAAAGACCCTTGTCTTTCACCTTATCTATACCCCTTATGATTTTATAAACCATTCACGAAACAGCGCAACAGTACCTGCTTATTGAGTTGGGTCTCGAAGAAACCAGAGTCAAAGTCAATTCCTTTGGACAATATATCCTGATTGAGAAGGAAGTTTCTCCTGGGATAGTAATCGTCATTTCTGAACAATAGATGTGGAATCAGCTTGATTTGACCATGTTTGGGTGACTGGTTATTTTGTGAAGGAAGAACTTGTGTTTTTGTACTTTAAGAAACTGCCTTTTTCCGGCTTAATCAAAAGAAAGTGATCAGATGAAGCAGTAAAGACACTGAGTGGGCACTCCTTTTTTCTTCCACTTGCACTGCAAAAGTAGTCTTGCCTGTTGTTTGACCAACCACATGCCATGGACAACCCAGCAGCTACTGATTTGAGAAAGAAGAGTAGAAATTTGAGTTGAAAGGCTATAGGGGGCAAGTGGGAATGTAGAATAATCAGATCATCCACCGAGGGGCCAAGTGGCCTACTTCTGCTCTTAATTTAAACGTTTATACATAAATTATTCATCAACATCTTTAAATTGACATGATAGAGATTCTGGAATGATCTTCCAGCCCATTTTGATACCACACAAGTCATAAATCCACAGGATCCGTATGCAACTGACAGTTTTAGACGAAAAATAAATTAATCTTTCCTTCTACTTTATAATCTACTCCTGTGTGATTGCGTTTGACTGCAATGCATTTGTGAGAGTTGAACTACTTTTTAGATTCTGTGTATTATGCACAATAAATCCTATTGGCTTATCTTTTAAAACTGCAAAGAAACCCTGTCTATATGTGTTGGCTATAGTCATAGGGGGTCAGTTAGCTCAGGTGGCTGGACAGCAGATTAGTGGTGCCAACAGCATGGTTTCAGATCTCTGACTGGCAGAGGTCACCATAAAGGTTGCACCTTCTAACCTCACCCCTTACCTGGTGACCCTCAGGTTTAAACCACAACAGTTGTCTGTGAGAGTCTAAGACTATGGCGATTTTTACCTCGATACTTAAATAGTTGAGATTTAAAACTATCATTAAATCTCAATTGAGGCTGAATCATAGTTTTTTTTAGTAAAATGCGAAATACATTGTGTTTGGTGGAATGACTCTTGCTGTGTGGTTGTAACTTGCCCCCATGTTTTACCTAACTTGCTGCACTAATTGGCATATCAGACCTCACGGCCAATTTCTGCCCCATCTTACCCAGGCAGGATCTTGCTCCTGGAAAACTCATTGCTCATGGTGATCCCAGAATTGACAAACATCCTTGGCACTGTCGGCACCTTTAAAACCCTGCTGTGCACCCAGACAAGCGCTGTTATTCTGGACCTTCCCAGCAGTTATGGTCTCCCTCCTATAGGAAGGATGTTATGAAACTAGAAAGGATTCAGAAAAGATTTACAAGGATGTTGCCAGGGTTGTAGGGTTTGAGCTATAGGGAGAGACTGAATAGGTTGAGGCTTTTTCCCCTGGAGTGTTGGAGGCTGAGGACTGATCTTATAGAGGTTTATAAAATCATGAGGAGCATTGATAGGGTAAATAGGCAAGGTCTTTTCCCCAGGGTGGGGGAGTCCAAAACTAGAGGGCATAGGTTTAAGATGAGAGGGGAAAGATATAAAAGGGACATAAGGGGCAACTTTTTCATGCAGAGGGTGGTGTGTATATGGAATGAGCTGCTGGAGAAAGTGGTGGAGGCTGGTATGATCACAACATTTAAAAGGCATCTGGATGGGTATACAAATAGAAAGGGTTTGGAGGGATATTGGCCAAATGCTGGCAAATGGGAACTAGATTTATACAGGATATCTGTTCGAAGGGATAAGTTGGATTGAAGGGTCTGTTTTTGTCCGGTATATCACTATGATTCTATAACACTGACCCTGACATTTGCCTCAGATATGGTAGTCAGGAGAAATCAGCACCCCACTTTCCTACCATGGTTTTGGAGATCCCACAGGACAGAATGGTGCAGAGTCACGACTATGAAACTATTGTCAATTGTCAGTAAAAATCCCATATGATTCACTAATGTCCTTTAGGGAAGCAAACTGCCATTCATACCTGGTTTGGCCTACATGTGACTCCAGACCCACCACTATGTGGTTGACTACTCTCTGGGCAATTAGGGTTGGGCAATAAATGCTGGCCTATCCAGATATGCCCACATAACCTTGCGTGAATAAAGGAAAAAGAATGCCCAGCATTGTTGGAAGAAGATCAATGTCCTTCTCTACTCCGCCAGTGTAAGTGCCACCATTTCTCTCCCATACCTCATACTCCCCATTTCTGCTACTGTATCCACCTTCTGCCAAGGCACATACTCTGCCAGTCTCGCTAATGCATGCTTCATCTCCCCCTTTAACCTTTATCCACACCACACTGTGACAACACTATTTCTGTACATCCCTTGCTTATTCTTGGGAAACCTCCCCACCTGCACAACTTTTTAAAGAAACTGTGTAAATGTGATGGAGATAACTCAAAGAAGGTTTATTAGACCAATACCTGGAATGGGCATGGTGTTTTATGAGGGAAGATTGGACAGGCTAGGTTTGTACCTGCTGAAGTTTAGAAGAGTTAGAGATGACTTGACTGAAACATATAAAATCCTGAGGGATCTTGACATAGAATCATCATAGAATCGTAGAATTCCTACAGAGATATATAGAGGATATTTCCACTAATGGGAGAATCTAGAACCAGGGATCAGTGTTAAAATTAGGATTCACCCATTTAAAACTGAGATTAGGCAAAAATTTCTCTCTGAGGGTCATGAGTCTTTGGAACTCTTCCTGAAAAGGTGGTGGAAGCAGGGTCCTTGAATATTTTTAAGGCTGATTAGATAGGTTCTTGTTAAGCAAGGAGTTGAAAGATCATCAGTGTTATGAAGGAACATAAAAACAGAAATTGCTGGAAAAGCTCAGCCGGTCTGGCAGCATTGGTAGAGAGAAATCAGAGTTAACATTTTGGATCGAGTGACCCTTCTGAGGAAGACCCTTCTGCCAGACCGGCTGAGCTTTTCCAGCAATCTCTATTTTTGTTTCCAATTTTCAGCATCCACGGTTCTTTTGGCTTTTATTTATGAAGGAAGGAATGTGACCTGATTGAAAGGTGGAGCAGGCCCAAGGGGCTGAATGGCCTAATCCTGCTCTTGATTCATATGTTTGTATATACTGCATGCTGATTGATTATGTATCTTGGTGGATTTTTTGTTATGGTGGGGCAACCATCATTTCTAAAAGTGCTAGTAGATCTGCTATGGTGCTATGCCTGGGTACTCAAAACTACGTGTAAAGTTCAAATAAAGCAAGGGTAGAAAAAGGGGTAAATGAACCCCGCTAGGGTAGGACAGAGGGCATGCAACTGATATGGGAAGAGGCAATGATGAGACAGCAGAAGAATGGGCAATGGGTAAGGGGTATGCTGGAGAGAGAAGATTTGAGAGGGGTGAGGAAGACAACAGGAAGAAAGAAAGCATAAGGTAGGATGAGGCAGAAGAGTTCTTTGCATCTCTGGGAATGAAACATCAATGTACACAGCTTTTGGTTTGCCACTTTAATGCTATTACTGGAGGTCATGGGAGCACAAATTGAGTAATGACTCATTGTGCTTTTGGCTCACATTCCTACCTTAACCTGCACCCCTAAAAGTAGATATTTATTCTCTGCTTGTGAACACATTTACCTATAAAACTGTACTTAAAAGTAATTAATTGTTTGAAGGATTTTAGAATATGCTGGAGGGATGAGAAGGCACACAAAAAATTTCTTTCTTTCTTTCTCACATCTACAAATGTACAGCTGTGAGTAGTGAGTTAAAATGGCTACAAAGGATTGACCTTGAAACTCTTTAGTGTATTACCAACTGAATCTAGTAATAAACGTTACAGCTGTAAAATATATTTAACCACTCTCAACTTAGTTCCAATGAAATATACAGCAAATCTGTTAATATTTTGGCAGTATTACCTGGTAATGTCACTCAATCAACATGAAGGTAATTGATGTGTAAATTGGCTCTGTGAAGGCATTGTGGTTGTTCCCAGGGAAGCAACCATTCATTTTCTTGATGATGTGACCTGTACATTGAGAAAGTGAAATCCTTCCCTGTTGATGCATCTGGCATTTGGATTGATCTATTGTAATTAAGAAGGGGAACATTTATGGCCACATGAGTGCAATCATTGAATCCTTGGAGCTTATGAAATCCTGCCACTCTGTAAAATTGCATTACCCTGTTATGTTACTGGCTTCCTTGGGGGCAGGGGAAAGATGAATTGCTAGCTATAGAGAAAAATGCATCCGTGACTTTTTGAAGTCATGTGTGCACATCTGTTTATCTAATGCAGTGCATGTCCCCAGTGACAACCAGGAACGACCCCATAGCAGACATGTTAAAGGCCGCCATAAACTCAAGAGACAGTGGTGGAGATGTGCTGTTAGTCAATTCACAGTATGTGGTATTATTTAGTGACAGTTTGCTCTGGAAATCATAGTCTCTGTTCCTGGTTTAATGCAGGTAAGTGTGCCTCTGGCATTGGGGTACTGTAGGTGGGCACGTTGTACCTCCAGAGCTGTTTCACCAACTTACCATCTCTCAATGAACTAACTCTTCTTTGTCTTCCTTCAAGCAAGACCTGAAGGGAATTTGCAAAGGGAAATCATTTCTACCTGTCAGGGAGGAGAGGGAATTGCACCCCAAGAAAGGCTGATGGCAAAGAAGTTGCCTGCAGGGAGTCAGAAATCAGATTGGACTATACCCGATCCTAAACATGATGCCAGGCTCCTTCAATCCTCTTGTCCCTCCCAGTCCCATTTTATACTGCCCAACAATCCTGAACACTCATTTTCTGTGAAGAGTATGTAGTACAAATGTAGACGAATAATTGAACATCAGAATATATGCCATCCCATCTTTCCCGACACCTGCGTTGTACCAAACATCAAGCTGGAAATCCTTTCAGTCATTCAAAATTATGGTAAAACAGAGCAGTATCTTAAAATAGATAAAGACTCCCCCATGAAAGATCTTTTCCCCATTTCCCATGTTTCCCCACCTAAAGAGCACCCTCAAATTTGAGGTGTGTGCGTCTTGGGCATCATGGGGAGAGGGGTGGTGGCAAGTTGGAGTGGATTACCAGCAGGAAATCAAGAACCACGTGATAATGGCTGATTGATATCAAGTTGGAAGGGCATCTGCCTAATGACGCATCGAGGAATGAATGTTTGAAGCAGACTAATAAAAGAATGGGGCAAAACTAAAACTCTGAAAAATAAATGAAATGAAAATATGAAGTATTCCTGTAGCTCTGCTGCAACATGTGATGCCAAGCTCAAACAGATAAGTTTATCTTCAAGTTTTTTTTTCTTTCTGTGCTGCTTCCAGCATCTCTGGATTGTATTAAGTATTAACTTTTTGAGGGCTGTGTATCTTGGCTGCTGCTAGAAACGTAACTACATTCTTTGAATAAGCTGAACTATCAAATTAAACTAATAGGAAGGTATTTCTGACTGATATAAATTCAGTAAAAGCTGTTGTGCCCAAAAAAACTCCCTTTGCCAAGAGCTGAACAAGCCCAGCTGGTTAAGAAAAACTCTTTCATTTTCATTGTGCTTACTGTGGCATACGTTTTGGAAGCGTGCCTTCTTTACCTCCTAATGTTGTTGAGTGTCTGATATTGAGAGGACAGAAAAAAAACAACTGATAAAGATCAGAGTCTCTCAACATCAGTCAGGAAAACGCTCAAGATTTGCAAAATGTATTCACACTTTGTGGCCCTAAACAGAGAAATCTCAGTTTTCATTGCAATAGCTGTCATAATGGTTAGTGGATGCCCCCAAAAAGAACCAGTTCTCCTCTCATCCCTAGCCAACATCTCTGTCCCTGGCTTGCTGCAGCTGAAGGAACAATGCCTCATTTTCCGCTTGGGGACCCTACAGCCCTCCGGACTCAATATTGAGTTCAATAATTTTACGGCCTAAACCCTCCCATGTCCCAGCCCCCTACCCCACACACCAGGCCTTGTTACCACATAGCTTGCCATTACACATCCCCTGTTGTTAGTCACTAACAGTCCCTATTAACAACTCCTTAGCAACTCCTTTGTCTGTCCAACCGTCTTTCTCTCTCTTTGGGCTCTATCCTATCGTTTACTCCCTACCCCACCCACCTCCCTATTTTCTGCATATAAACTGACATTTTCCCAGTCACCATCAGTTCTGAGGAAGGGTCACCGGACCCGAAACATTAACTCTGTTTTTTCCTTCACAGATGCTGCCAGACCTGCTGAGCTTTTCCAGCAACTTTGATTTTGCTCCTCTTATCCAGATCTTTTTTAAATTTATATATTTTTACTTACAGTTTTTGGAAGTTTTCCACACTAAGTTGGGTTACTGATCCACTGCCAGTCTATAGTTGGTCAAACTAGCTACAGTCTTTCAAAAGCTTACCAAACGACCCTTTACAGAATCTGCAAACACACACAGGGGACAATATTACAATCATTTGTAGCATTATTGTTGGTCCAAAGCAACATCAACTCATTTGAATAAATTTTTAGTGTTCTTGGCATATGATGATTTGGAAGAATGAAAATCTGTGCAGGTACACAGGTATTAACCAGGTACACAGCTATTTGTTGCCATTAAGCAGCAAGGCTTATGATCACACACTAATTGCTCACTAATGGAGTGGAACACCTTGTGATTTATGAAGGAAGAGGGACCAAAGTATCAGATAAAACATTACTGTGTTGAGGCTTTTGTGGCGAAGTAGTAGCATCCATATTCTGGGCCAGAAGTTCTCACCTGCCTGAGGCATGTGTTGTAACATGTCTAAACAGATTGTTTAAAAATATCTAAAACACCTCAGTCAGCGATGTCTATGAATCGAAGGTTTGGCAACCTAAATAGAGGTCTTCCAAAACTTGGAACCATTGGCAATATGTTAGAGTTGTATCTCAACTGAATTTGGTTCTATTGACACCTATTTTTTAAATATAAATGTTACAATGGTCAGAAGCAAATTGCCCTTAACATCTTGAAAGTTACAGTCCCAGCAGGCCTAGTTGGTTAATATGTAGAACCGCAAAGCCCAATCTGATTTCAACTTTGCCTAGACTGTGACTAAGAGACCAATTGTAGAGATCCAACTTCTACCCTGGTTGAAATCCACATGATAGAGATTAAACATCAAACCCGGAATCTTCCTAATGCCATTTCAACACATGGCATGAATCAGAAAAATTAGTAAAATGGACTCCATTTGCATCAAAGAGGAGGTGGAATGTGTCTTTCTTCAAGAAAAAACAAAATTACTTCTGCTGAAGTATAAAAATGGCATACTTCCAGTTGGTCTGATTACCACTGGCTTTTTGAAAATGATCATTTAAGGAACAGACTGATGCATCTGTTAGCTTGCTTCAATGATTAAACTCCAGCCACTACCCCCAACCGGGAAACTTTCTTTATCTGCTAAATAGAATTCACAAAAGTCACGAACATTCCAAAGAGAGCAATGTGTTTCTTCAAAAAAATTGCTCTCAACCCACTCTCACCCTGAAATATAACCCAGTGACTCAATGTCTACAAGCAGAACTATGAATGGCACAGATACAAGAATAACGATCAAATATTCTTAAAATAAATGAATGTGACTTTGAATTTTTCTTGAAGCTGATTCTGTTAAGCTGGTCTACTTCCTGTGGAAACTAAATGATGTACCCTTAGTTCCAATTGCTAAATTTTACAAATTGAACATTTTTTTGCACAAGATTGGTGTAGAACTTGTCAAAGAGGCATCTGAGAATTCTGAATCATACCTCAACAGGATGCTTTGTCAAAAATATATTCTATTGAATTAAATGTTGCAGAACTTGAATAGTTACTGTGACACTCCTTATTGTTCATCTGATCTGAATTTCTGATTATGGAAGAATGAACACAATCAGAAAGGCTAAAGTTTAAAATATGAGTAAACTCCCAGTCTCTCTGGCTTTATTTGGTTTATAAGGAAGCATGCAATTTAACGCTAAACGTTGTTCTTCACGTTTGTAACCGACTGTATGCCTATGACAAGATAGAGTGAACTAAAACTATCATGTTAAAGATTCACGAAACGTCCTACAATTTTCACAGCCATACACTAGGCTACTCTTTATCTTCTTTTATAACATAGGGTTGTGGCAAAAGCAAGAACTTATGATGCCCTTTACATTGACACTTATTAGCCATGGAGCATTGGAGCTACAGTGTCCATGACCAAGTCCTGATTTTTGACTCTGCTGGTTTCCTACACCTGCTGACATTTACCTTTAAAGGTGGGTATTCTGAGGTTTGAGAATTACAGTTGTTAACCAGAAAGGAGCAAAGGTTTCCTGAACCCATGGTGAGACCTACAGAGATTTCCCTTGATGGATAGAACTGGGTTTTCTAGAACCTGGTTTGTATTTTCTGATTGTTGCAGCTTTTCTTCTGTAGTGGTAACAAGCTATGTACAAGGAATGGAAGCTGACTTTTGGAAAGAGCGAGACGTGTGAGAGTGAGCACCACAGATAGCTACAACATGAATAGCCAGAGACATTTATAACGTCAATAGCCAAAAAAAGCAAAAGAGTGAAGAAGCGGAACTGCACTCAGTTAATAAACAGAAAACATATGGTGACTGTGAAATTGGTTGAAGCCCAAACACAGGCACCCATTCCTTTCAATGCAGAGAGTAAGCAATCTCTGTAATATCTTCTATTTTAATTAACTGTAGTGTGCAGATCAATAGAAACATAGTGTTTGGGGACTGCATCGCTGAGCAGGCAGCACAAAATTATGGGAGACAAGCAAATGTTAAAGACAGCCTGCAGTACACAAAGAATACCTGCATCTTGTCGGGTGAAGGAGCATGGTCATTGCAACAGGTCGAAGTGAATTAGAAGTGTGAAACATCAACAATGACATGACTCAACAGAAAGCAGGCTCCAAGACTTACTGAGATAACAAGGTGTAGAGCTGGATGAATACAGCAGGCCAAGCAGCATCAGAGGAGCAGGAAGGCTGACGTTTCGGGCCTAGACCCTTCTTCAGAAATGGGGGAGGGTAAGGGGGTTCTGAAATAAATAGGGAGCGAGGGGGAGGTGGATAGAAGATGGATAGAGGAGAAGGTAGGTGGAGAGGAGACAGGCCAGTCAAAGAGGCGGGGTTGGAGATAGTAAAGGTGAGTGCAGGTGGGGAGCTAGGGAGGAGATAGGTCAGTCCAGGGAGGACGGACAGGTCAAGGGGGTGGGATGAGGTTAGTAGGTAGGCGGTGGGGGTGGGGCTTGAGGTGGGAGGAGGGGGTAGGTTGGATGAAGAACAAGTTAGGGAGGTGAGGATGAGCTGGGCTGGTTTTGGGATGCAGTAGGGGGAGGGGAGATTTTGAAGCTTGTGAAGTCCACATTGATACCATTGGGCTGCAGGGTTCCCAAGCAGAATATGAGTTGCTGTTCCTGCAACCTTTGGGTAGCATCGCTGTGGCACTGCAGGAGGCCCAGGATGGAGCTGTCGTCTGAGGAATGGGAGGGGGAGTTGAAATGATTCGCGACTGGGAGGTGCAGTTGTTTAGTGCGAACCTAGCATAGGTGTTCTGCAAAGCGGTCCCCAAGCCTCCGCTTGGTTTCCCCGATGTAGAGGAGGCCACAACGGGAACAGCGAATGCAGTATACCACACTAGCAGATGTGCAGGTGAACATCTACTTAATGTGGAAAGTCTTCTTGGGGCCTGGGATGGGGGTGAGGGGGGAGGTGTAGGGGCAGGTGTAGCATTTCCTGTGGTTGCAGGGAAAAGTGCCGGGTGAGGTGGGGCTGGAGAGGAGTGTGGACTGGACAAGGGAGTCACGGAGAGAGTGGTCCCTCTGGAAGGCAGATAAGGGTGGGGAGGGAAAAATGTCTTTGGTGGTGGGATCGGATTGCAGATGGCGGAAGTGTCGGAGGATGATGCGTTGGATCCGGAGGTTGGTGGGGTGGTACGTGAGGACGAGGGGGATTCTGTTTTGGTTTTGACACTGCATTGGAGATTTTGGTGGAAGAGGAGCTTCTTTATATAAATTTGGCAAAAGCAGTGGGACAAGAATGTTGTGAGATCAAGGCCAGGAATTCTGTCTCAAAAACCGGATGCAGTGCCTCAAGAAGTGCAATGACCTCACAAGTAATCAAGATCAATGAATACATCTTCAAATTCCATATCACTCATTGAAACATTAGCTTCAATCATTGCTCACTTACGATTTCTATCAATCACTACTCACCACTGCCATCCCATACTCTTAACACTGCTGTAAGTTTTACATCTACAGCTGCCAGGTATTTGATTGTGTCAACCACATCACTAAAACACATTGTGCTGCAAGAACTGCAGATGCTGGAGTCAGAGATAACACAGTGTGGAGCTGGAGGAACACAGCAGGCCAGGCAGCATCAGAGGAGCAAGAAAGTTGACATTTCGGGTTGGGACCCTTCTTCTGAAATGGGGGAGGGGGAAGGGAGCTCTGAAATAAATAGAGAGGGGGGTTGGGGCCGGGCAAGGTAGGTGGGATGATGATAGGTGAGTGCAGGTAGGAAATGGTGGGGATTGGTCAGTGAGGTGGGAGGGGTGGATAGTTGGGAGAGAAGATGGACAGATTGTGTCAGGTCAAGGAGGAGGGAATGAGAGGGAGGGTTGGTCATGGGGTGAGGCCAGGGGTGGGGAGATTTTAAAATGGTGAAATGGTTTAGGTCATCAGGCCCTAGGCTCCCGAGGTGGGAATATGAGGTGTTGCTCCTCCAATTTGCGGGTGGTGTCATTGTGACACTGGAAGAGGACCAGGATGAGCATGTCTTCCAAGGAGTGGGAGGTGTTGTCGTTTGTCACGTACAGAGTGCAGATGCAGTACAAAATGATCTCCGAGTCTACGCTTGGTCTCACCGATGTACAGGAGGCCACATCAGGAGCAGCAGATGCAGTAGACCAAGTTGACGGATGTGCAGGTGAACCCCTGTCTGATATGAAAGGTTTGTTTTGGACCTTGAATGGAGGTGGAGGGGAGGTGTAGGGGCAGATGTAGCACTTCCTGCAGTTGCAGGGAAAGGTGCCGAGTGTCGTGGGGTTAGTGGGGAGTGGGGAGCGAACGAGGGAGTCACGGAGAGAGCAGTCCCCACGAAAGGCAGATAGCGATGATGAGATATCTCTTTGGTTGTGGGGTCAGATTGTAGGTGGCGGAAGTGGCGGAGAATGATATGCTTGATGTGGAGGTTGGTGGAGTGGTATGTGAGGACCAGGGGGATTCAGTCTTTATTTTTGTTGGGGGAAGGGGGTTTGAGGGCAGAGGTGCAGGAAACGCAAGTGATGCAGTTGTGGGCATTTTTGATCACCAGAGGGGGATGTTGCGGTCCTTGAAATAGGAAGACATCTGGGATGTCCAGGAGTGGAATGCCCCATCTTGGGAGCAGATGCGGTGGAGGCAGAGGATGTGGGAGTAAGGGATCGCATTCTTGCAGGATGGTGGGTCAGAGGAGGTGTAGTCCAGGTGGCTATAGTAGTCAGTGGGCTAGAAATAGATGTCAGTATTGAGGCGGTTACCAGAGATGGCAACAGAGACGCCCAGGAAGGAGTGGGAGGTATCGGAAATGGTCAAGGTGAATTTGACGTTGGGGTGAAAGGTGTTAGTAAAATTGATGAACTGATAACTCCTTGTGGGAGCACGAGGCAGCGCCAATACAGTCATCGATGCAGCGGAGGAAGAGGTGGGGGATTGTGCCAGTGTAACAGTGGAAAAGGGATTGTTCCACATATCCTATGAAGAGGCAGGCACAGCTTGGGCCAATGTGGGTGCCCATGGCCACACCCTTAGCCTGTAGGAAGTGGAAGGAGTTAAAGGAGAAGTTGTTAAGGGTAAGGACAAGTTCTGTTAAATCTGAAAGAACTGCGAATGCTATAACTCAGGAACAAAAACAGAAGTTGCTGGAAAAGCTGAGCAGGTCTGGCAGCATCTGTGAAGAAAAAAATCAGAGTTAACGTTTTGTGTCTGGTTCTGATAAGCGGATGAGGGTGTTGGTGGAGGGGGACTGTTTGGGCCTGCGGGCCTTAATTTTAGGACTAAGTGGAAGATGACCTGAGGCACCAGCACAGAGGTGGCAGACCAGGCTGCTTGTCCTTATTCTGATGGAGCGGGTGTGGTCACCGTTATTAGAATAGCCATGTCTCAGACTGTGGCTAGTAGTGGAGTTGTAAATATTAAGAGGTGTCATTGTTACAACTAGTCCTCCTTGTCACACTGGCTGGGCATTGATGGAAGAGCAGGAGATGGAAAATGATGAAGAAGAAATCTTATCACTTTCTTTCATTCTTGCAGCCACACAGACACTAATTTGGATGATAACATACACAGTCAGGATCTGTACATGATGAGACATTGGGCACGAGTGACCTGCAACCAGTGCAGCAGGAAATATAATGCTTACACCATTTAGCTGGAGGAAAGTTTGAGTTCTGCTGCAGATGACTCAAATGAACATTTCACAGGAGTGGGCAATTCAAAAATACTGATAGGTATACAGAAATGATGCTACATATCCTGGGCTGCCAGAAAGTCTGCATGCAAGCTCAAGGAGCATGTAGCACAGAGATAGAACTAACCCTTGTAGCGTGGAAGTGGCGACACTGGACACCATTAGCAAATTGATGGAGACCCCATGATGCTGAATCTGATAGTTAACTAGACAATTCCCGTTGCTGTAAAGGCAGAAATAAGACAAAATAGTAATGCTGCTAAGCAAAACTAAGCTCCTTTGTGAGGAGTGATGAAATGGCTCTCCTTTATTTACCTACTCCTCAATTGTACGGGACAAGATCCCCTCTCTTCTGGGTTCATTTTTCCTGAGCTCAAATAACTTAATTTTGTTAACCATACTTTCATGAGTAAATAAGAAGTGAGTTTATTAATTACTACATGCAAGAAAAACATAGAACATAGAACAGTACAGCACAGTACAGGCCCTTCGGCCCATGATGTTGTGCCGACCTATTGTCCTACTAAGATCAATCTACCCTGTATACCCTACATTTTACTATCCTCCATGTGCCTATCCAAGAGTCGCTTAAAAGTCTCTAAAGTTTCTGACTCTACTACCACTACCACTTTTAGGTGGATGTGTGGAAAAAGTAATAAACCAACACACATATTAGAAATAAGAGAAACGTCCAAAATATGAAAGTTTAAAAAACAGATATACAGATGTGTGAATCGTTCACAAAGTTGAATGATAGTTGAATTTTGCGGCTGTTGTGGTAGAAGTGACTGAAGTTCACCCCTCTTCATGCAGGTGCTTAGCAATTTGGGGTATTCAGATCAAAAAATTGAGGAACCTTGGGTTCTGGTCATACGATCAGTATCCTGGCAGCCAGTAAGAGGGGCTGGATTTTCATGAACCCTTACTCACATGCTTGTCCTGTGCCAGTGAAAATTGGGACCACTAGGATGGGCATGAGAATCTAAGAATAGGATCACACCTGCCATTTTTAAATGGCTCTGGGGTTCTTCCAGCTTCATGAAAATCTGGCTCAAGGTCTTAGGCAGTACTTTGTTCAATCTGCACTTAAACCGGCATGGAAAAATGATAGATACATACTTTGTGGTAAAGGCTGTACTAAGGTGATGGAACTCACAACTCACACACCGGTAGGCAGCATTCTTTTAGTGAAATTGACATGAACTGAAATTGAGCTATTAACTCTGCTATTAGTACATGGTTCCACTTCCTGGGCACCTGCAGTGGCTCTGAAGTACATTGATAGTGATACTTCAACAGTCAACTTTTGAGATTTTTGGTTTTGTAGGCTGATTGAAGTTCCTTCGTCAATTTTCAGTTCATGAGGATTTCGCCAAATGAATGCAACCTACTGGTGTGTGATTTGTTTTCTTCACTGATTTGCAGCAGTGTCAGAGAGGGCCTCCCTTTTGTTGTTCCACTAACCAGCTAACTTCTAGTACTCAGGGAAGGTCTTTACCTGCAACACAATGGTAACTAGAGGATAGATCTTCAATTGTGACCTTCAGAGAATATTAACTTTTGAACGCAGGCTGGTTCACACGATGGGATTCAGTTTTCAACCCCTGCCCTTGTGCACTTTCACTTTCCTGGCCTGCCGTGTTCCTCCAGCTCCACACTGTGTTAACACAAAGATTATCTGCAGTTTAGGGCATAATGTGCAGTGTGTAGCTTGCTGTGGGGCAGGGCATTGTCGGTGTGATGAAACTATGGCTTAAAGAGGTGTATTTTGTCCTTTTTTTATGAAGAAAGGTTGAGGCAGAGGTGTAGAGCAGTCTGCTCCAAAGTCAATAAAGTAAACAATAAAGTAAAAGATAAGACTGAAGCATTTGCAGCAATCTTCAGCCAGAAGTGCCAAGTGGATGATCCATCTCAGCCTCCTCCAGGGGGCCCCAGCATTACAGATACCAGTCTTCAGCCAATTCGATTCACTCCACATGGTATCAAGAAACAGTTGGAGACACTGGATACTGCAAACGCTATGGGCCCTGACAACATTCCGGCAATAATACTGAAGACTGGTGGTCCAGAACTTGCTGCTCCCCGAGCCAAGCTGTTCCAGTACAGTTACAACACTGGTATCTGCCCAACAATGTGGAAAATTGTCCAACTATGTCCGGTACCCAAAAAGCAGGACAAATCCAACCCGGCCAATTACCGTCCCATCAGTCTACACTCGATCATCAATAAATGATGGAAGGTGTCATCAACAGTGCTATCAAGCAGCACCTGCTCAGCAATAACCTGCTCAGTGACGCGCAGTTTGGGTTCTGCCAGGGCCATTCAGCTCACCTTGGTTCAAACATGGAAAAAAGAGCTGAATTCCAGAGGTGAGGTGACAATGACAGCCCTTGATTTCAAGGCTGCATTCAACTGAGTGTGGCATCAAGGAGCTCTAGCAAAACTGGAATCAATGGGTATCGGGGGCAAACTCTCTGGTGGTTGGAGTGATACCTGACACATTGGAAGATGGTTGTGGTTGTTGGAAGTCAATCATATCAGCTCCAGGATATCTCTGCAGGAGTTCCTCAGGGTAGTGTCCTAAGCCCAACCATCTTCAGCTGCTTCATCAATGACCTTCCCTCCATCATAAGGTCAGAAGTGGGGATGTTTGCCAATTATTGCACAATGAGTGTAGCCCCCAACAACACTTAAGAAGCTTGGCACCATCCAGGACAAAGCAGCCTGCTTGATTGGCACTACATCCACAAGCATTCACTCCCTCCATCACTGACGCTCAGTAGCAGCAGTATGTACTGTCGACAAGATGCACTGCAGAAATTCACCAAAGATCCTCTGACAGCACCTTCCAAACCCACAACCACTTCCATCAGAAGGACAAGGGCAGCAGACATATGGGAACACCACCACCTCCAAGTTCCCCTCCAAGTCACTCACCATCCTGACTTGGAAATATATCGCCATTCCTTCACTGTCGCTGGGTCAAAATCCTGGAATTCCCTCCCTAATGGTACAGCAGGAGGACTGTGGTGGTTCAAGAGGCAGCTCACCACCACCTTCTCAAGGGCAACTAGGGATGGGTAAGAAACGCTGGCCAGCCAGTGACGACCACATCCCACAAATGAATTGAAAAAAAAAGCTTGTCAGGCTTTGGGTTGTTTTTTTGTAAAGTTGAAACAATAGAAGCAACCTGAATGGGTTGGGTCAAGCTCCCACAGAAGCAGGATTTCTTTTAGTTTTAACCTTTAGTAGCAGTTGCTGGGTCATGAAGCTGGACATGGAAGCTCTTATTCCTCTCTCTGTTACATCTAAAAGATGGGGTTCTCTTCCTGGTTCTAGAATTGCATGTGAGACAATCTATTTTACTGAATTTGCCTTTGCCAAGTGTGTGTTTATGGGATGTTACCATATTGGAACTGTTAATTAGTAATAGTTAATATAGATATTATTTTGTTAAGCATTTCAATAGAATTACAGTTAAGCGAATTCTTTTCTTTTTATTTTGTCTGTATTTTAATTGTAGTGCATAAATAAAGTATGTTTTGTTTCAAGCCTGGTAGTTTGACCAATTGAATTGCATCTAGAATACAACACATTACCTTTAAAATAAGAAAAAGTTAGGGTCTAGACAATCTTCTTAATATATTTTGAGGGGGTGTGGTCTCATCCAAAACATCAGACCTTTGTTATCTTTGTAGTCACAAGAAACCACAGTCCAGTCTATTTGAAGCATCTTGGACACCTTTAGGTATTACATCCCATTTGTCCCACAGTAACTTTTTAACACCTGCAGTTATCGTCTCTGTACCAGTTCCCTTCAAATACACAACAGATTTCTGAAAAAGGGGTGGCATGGTGGCTCAGTGGTTAGCACTGCTGCCTCACAGTGCCAGGGACCCGGGTTTGATTCCACCCTCGGGCGACTGTCTGTGTGGAGTTTGCACATTCTCCTCTGTGTTTCCGTGGGCTTCCTCTGGGTGCTCTGGTTTCCTCCCACAGTCCAAGGATGTGCAGGCTATGTGGATTGGCCGTGCTAAATTTGCCCGTAGTCTTCAGGGATGTGTAGATTAGGTGGGTTATGGGGGATGGGTTTGGGTGGGATGCTCTGAGGGTCAGTGTGGACTTGTTGGGCCGAAGGGCCTGTTTCCACATTGTAGGGATTCTATTTAAAAGCTAAAAACACATGTGGTATTTTAGAGTTCTGACTGGTCATTGTAACAGCATTTAGATGCATGATTGATTATCTAAGTCTGCTCACTAATTGGGTATTGGAGGAATGAAGCCTTTTAAGTTATTGGATTTCACAGATTTGACAAAGAAATGAGTTCAGTCAGTGGAATCCTGACAGAAGAGCCTACAATTCTCACAAAGCAATGTCCTTTTACTGCTTGTTTTACTCTGACAGAGATAATGGCATATGTTCTTTTGGAATACTGAGCTTCATTGACCTTCCTTATGTAAGTACAGATGGCAGACTGGGAAATGTTTCAAATATCACCTGCTCTGGCCTGGAAGAAACTATTGCATAAATATTCACAGACACAGTCACCTTCAAAGTCATTGGCAAAGCTGTTTTCCCTGTGCTTAATCTGCAGTTGCAGTTGTGGAAGATTTCAGTGAGAATTTGACACTGTCCCTTCGTGAGCTTCCAGTGGGAGAATTTTGCTTCCTGCTGAGACACCTCCTCCTTTTCCCCTTGTCAGCAATTTATCCTACACTGCATTGCATTGCATGCTGTTTGTGCAGAATTTTCAGGGTTAAGAAAACATTAATACTGAGGCATGCCACAATAGCCATGACATATTCAAAACTATGTTAGATGCAGAGGTGATTCAGAATAGATACATTCAAGAAGAATATTTGACTTCCTTCTCTTCCCAGGAAGAATTCTCAGTAACTAAGACAGATATCATGCCAAACCACAAGTGTAACTACTGACAGTGGATGAGAGATTCCAAACCAATCAACATGTCTCAGTGAAATGTTTACATGCTTCAACATAAATCTACAGGCAGATTCAGAATACAAATCTGTTTTACAGAGATCAAAGAGGTGGTGCATAAACTCCACGGAAGCCATCACTAAGAAGCAATGACCAGTGTTCAATAATTTAGGATACTGTCAGGAAGAAATTGCCTTTGTCAGAGATTCAAGATACTTTAAAGAAGCAATTGTTTGTTTCAGCAGTGAAGATGTCCTCTGTGAAGGATATTCAAGCAAATGAAGGTCCTCCAGTTTAAATGAACCTGTAGACCTCAAATCATCAGGAAGAGAATCAAAGACAACAGTCTTCTATCCAGCAAACTACCATGATCCATCCTGCTGCTGAACACATGTACAACTCAATGAAGTTAGAATATGGCATTAGGTGCTCAATAATAGCAGTGTTGCTGTTAAATTAGTTCCCCATATGCATTTTTTAACAACTCTTTCTGAGATGCTATTACACATCACTGGACTTTTCCTTTAACCACGATCAAATCAACCATGTTAAATCCTGCACACACATAATAATGACCTCAGCAAACTGGTGTCCGGTATGGCGAGAAGCTGAATGATTGTTATATACTTGAAGATAATTGTGTTTAAATAAAGTCCAATTCCACACTTTCAGTGAGGGCTTTATCTCATTTAACCACAATCTATATAACTCACATCTCACTGATTACTAGCTCTCCATATTTATAAAACTAGTTCTCACACAATTAATCCTTAACTCATGTATCCAATGCTTGTGGGAGCTTGTTTGACACAACGGTCGTGTCCCTACTTTTGAGGCCAAGAGGACTTTTGTTCAAATCCTCCCTCTTCCAGGAGTGTGTAATGACATCTCTGAACAGACATTTCTTGTTCCATTAGGCCTTAGGCTTCCCGTCAAACCACAGATGGTAACAAACACCCTATTCTTCTTTTGAAATTGGTCAATATTTATTAGTCAATATCATTACAACATATTAAGTTCCCATTTTTCTTCTTTGCACATTAAATTTCCAAGGGCTCTTTTTCCAGTTTCTTAGAACTTGCTCTTTTCTTTGTAAAACAATCAAATAGTTGACTGCGGCTATCCACCAATTTAATTTAGAGATTTCTCAATTTTCCAGCTTCTGTTTTAAACCTGCAATATTAATCCTCAATCTTTTTTCATTCATACATTTTATTGGGTGTACATTATCCATTGTCTCTTATTGTTGATATAGCGCTTAATGGGTATTTCTGCTCAATCTGTTTTGCAAATTTCTTCCCAATATTTTTAATAGAGAGGATGCCAAATCTATTACCTTATCAAGTGCAAGGGTTTCTGCCACTAAGTACCTTTTAACAAATCCACTAATGTTTTTAGCTTCCATAAGACCATAAGAAATAGGAACTGGAGTAGACCATTCGGCCCCTCCAGCCTGATCTACCATTCAATAGGATCATGGCTGATCCAACATTCCTCATATCCCAGACAACAAGGTGCAGGGCTGGATGAACACAGCAGGCCAAGCAGCATCATAGGAGCAGAGAGGCTGACGTCATATCCCATTTTCCTTGTAACTCTTGATTCCACAACTGATTAAGAATCTTTCTATCTCAGTCTTAAACATACAGAAGGACTCTGTCCCCATAGCTCTCTGATGTGAGGAGTTCCAAAGACTCAGAACGCTCTGACAGAAGAAATTTCTCCTCATCTCTTCTTAAATTGACACCCCTTTATTCTGAGAGTATGTCCTCATAGACTCTCTCATGAGGGGAACCATCCTCCCAGCATTTAACTGCCAAACCCCTTAAGAATCCCTATATATTTCAATGAGATCACTTCTCTTCTTCTACACTTCAGTGAGTAGTGTCCCAAACTGTTAAGTCTTTGCTTATTGGATAATCCCTCTATACCAAGGATCAGCTTCGTGAACCTTCTCTGAACTGCCTCCAATGAAATGATATCTTTTTGAAAATAAGGAGATCAAAACTGCTTATAGTACTCCAGATGTGATCTCACCAGCACCTTGCACAGTTGTAGTAAGACTTCCCTACTCTTAAACTCCAACCCCTTTGAAATAAGAGCCAACATTCCATTAGCCTTCCTAATTACCTGCTGCACCTGTGTGCTAACTTTCTGTGTTTTGTGCACAAGTTCCCCCCTTGTCCCTTTATGTTGCTGCTTTCTGTAGTTTTCCTCCATTGAAATATTCTGTTCTTTTGTTCTCCTTTCCAAAATGAAAAAAATCACATTTTCCCATATTATACTCCATTTTCCAAGTTTTTGCCCACTTACTTAACCTATCAATACCTCTCTCTAAACTGTTTCTATCCCTCTCGCAACCTGCCTTTCCACTTGTTTTTGTGTCATCTGCAAATTTGACTATAGTGCATTCACTTCCTTCCTTCAAGTCATTAATATATTGTAAACAGTTACAATCCCAGCACCGATCAGTGTGGATCCCCTCTGGTCACAGGTCACAGGCCACCAACCTGAAAAAGAACCCCTTATTCCCACTCGTGGTTTCCTGCCTGTTAGCCAATTGTCTAACCATGTCAAAATACTACCTCCAACACTATGGCTTCTTATCTTATGTCTTAACTTTTTGTGAGGTAGCTGTTGGAACACCTTCTGGAAGTCCCTCGATCCACTTTGATTGAGACTCCCTCGAAAAACTCTCATAGATTTGTCAGATTTCTGTTTTATGAAGCCATGCTGACTCTGCCTGATTAGATTACGATTTCCAAATGTTCTGCTATTACTTTTTAAAAATAATTATTGCTCTATTCTTTTTACATGCTCCTATTATTTGTTGATTTATAGCCTTTCCTGAGGGTGGCTACTGTTTGGGGGTCTGTACACTCATCTTGCCAATGTATTTTTTCCCTTGCTTTTCCCACCAGAGTGGATTCCTAGTCATGAGTGTAGATCATCTCTCACAACTGTTATCATTTCATCTCTCATTAATACTGTTACCCTACCATCTTTTCCACCACTCCTGTCTCTCCCAGAGGTCAAATATCCCTGAAAGTTAAGTTCCCTATTTTGAGCACTTGTAATCATGTTTCCATAATGGTTATAAGATCAGATTCATGTAACTTGATTTGCACCATCAGTTCATGTACCTTATTCTGAATGCTTCATACATTAAGTTACAAAGCCTTTAAGCTAGTTCTATTATTGAATTTCCATACACTTCTATGGTTCCTTGGCACAAAAGGACATTCACACCTTCTGTCTCTCCTTTTATTTTCTAGTGACAATCAGCCCCATCACTAACCAGCAATCCTACCTTCTCCGTTACCTTTGATTTGCCGATTTTCCAATTTTCCATGCAACTGAACCCAAACCTGCATTATTCAGTCCAAAGCCCTATCTGCAGCACTAGTTATGCGATTCTCCAGGACCACCATCCCATTAGAACAGCTCCATCCTTCCCCAGTACTGGTGCTAATGTCCCACGCACTTGAAGCAGTTTCTTCCCACCAATCTTTGAACCACACGCTTACATCTTTAATCTTGTTGACCCCATGCCAGTTATCTTACAGCTCAGGTAGTAACTCAGAGATTATTACCTTTTTGGTTCTACTTTTAATTTAGCCTCCAGCTGCTCATATTCCCTCGCAGAATCTGTTTCCTCTTTGTATCTATATTGTTTGTATCTATGTGGACAATGACAATTGGATCTTTCCCCTCATACTCCAAGTTCCTCTGCAGCCCAGATGAAAAATCCTGAACCTGGGCACCAGGCAGACAACACAGACTTTGGGACTTTTGATTCTGGCTATGGAAAACGCTGTATGTTCTCCTGGCTATACTATCTCTGGTGACAACTACATTTCTCTTTCCTCCCCCCTCTTCAATGGCTCCCTGTGCCATGGTGCTATGGTCAGTTTGCTAATCCTCCTGACAGTCTCCACTCACATCCAAATAGGGAGCAAAAATCTCAAACATGTTAGACAAGCTCAAGGGCTGAGGCTCCTTCAGCATTAATTCTTGGATCCCTCTACCTGCCTCACTCACAATCATACCCTCTTGTCCCTGCCCACTGAATGAATTCAAGGTCATTAATCTAAGGGGTGTGACTGCCTCCTGAAACACAACACCTATAACTCTTTCCCACTCTGATGTGTAGCAGTGTTCAAAGTTAAGATTCCAGCTCATGAACTCTGAACTAGAGTTCGTCAAGCAACTAACATTTGCTACCAATCCAGTTACTATGAACCGTAATGGGGTCCACCCGCTCCCAAATTACATTCATACAACACATTGCCTGACCCTGCAACTCCATTTTATTTACTTGGTTCTCAATCTTTTTTTAAAACATTCTACTCATCTTTTAGTCTGTAATCTGTTTTGAATTTGTAAATATTTATCCTACTTACCTTCGTTCTGAAAGTAAACTATTACAGATAGTCAAAATAACAGCTAATACCAACCAATGAACTGACGGTTTTCCTGTGTTGTCATTCTTTGCATTGTACGGAACACCTGATTCTGTACTTCAATTTATCCTGTTAAAAGAGATTACTGTAGTGATTATAACAAGGTCAACCAGGTGGGTCTCATAAAGTACGAGTTGCCTGATTGAGGCTGTTAGTCTGGTCCAATCAAAGAGCCCTGGCTGACAGATAGAAATAGGAATGTCAGACATTCTGACACTCAGAGCTGGCTCTGAGTGAGCTAGAACAGTGTCAAGGACATTCCACATGTAAATTAAGGGTTACTTGGCAATGAGATATCAGCCTCTGTGTAGTTATTTCACTTACAAATTATGAACCAAAAAAGCAAGCAAAAAGCACTTTTTCCCTTTGCACCAAATTCCCATGCTGCTCCAAAGTCCCCAAAATATATACTCACTCAGGCTGTGCCTCACTGTGGATGTGATCTCTCCTTCCTGATCATGCAAACGTAACTGATAACTAGCTAATTTAAGTTCCTTTCCCACAAAAGAAAATATATAATCTTCTGCACTTGAGAATACAAAGAGCTTTGCATAAGCAACATCACTGAAAACAATTTAGTTTCATATTCCTGGCATCTCCCAATGATGAAAACTTCAAAACACAATGCTCCCTTTTAAATTGTTTCAAAATTTTGTTAGCCTGAAAAATACCTTCCATCTTGGAATTTTTCATAGCTGTGCTCAACTCTAATACTTTAATACTGGCCTCTGGCAGTCCCTTCCCAAGCTGGGGACTGATTACTTCTTACTAATGGAACTTTAGGCTTCCTACCAAAAACTAACGATATAGACTTTAACCTTCAACAATCTGCCACAAATTCTTAGCAGGTACAACCCACACTAATGCAGATGATAATTTACAGTTTGGCTGATCTGCCAAAATTTTGTGAATCATTTCATTTTTTAGTGCATGGTTTCTCATAATCCATTGCTGTGTTAATAACTATCGTTCATATGGACACACAAATCTCTAAATTAATTGATAGCATACTGTCCCCAAAAATCAGTGAGAAATTTTGTCAATGGTCCAAGTCCGGTACCTATCCTCTTTTAAATTACCTTATCCACAACTATTTTCTTAACTTTACTAGGTATTGTTCGGTTAGGGTTAGAGATCGGGTTAGGTTTACGGTTAGACTGAAAAAAATCTCCTCGCCAAATCAACAAAACATAAATTTAAAATGGTTTTTACTTTATCCCATACCTTTGAATTACCTCATTGAAATCTCTTCCTAAGTGCAGACTTACCGTTGGCCATGTTGATGACCTTCAATATTTCTTACAAAACTCACATCTATCACATTTTTATTCTTTGAGCCAATTTAATATCGAACACTTATTCCAGCATTCTTTACTGAACCTTTTGACCTTTTAGAGATGGATTTGCAAGTTGTCTGTGTAATTTTAGCACATTTGACTCTGTCTTCCAAATTTTTACACCAATATCAATAACACTTTTCTAATTTCTTTGATGGAGAGGATATGTATCATTGAAGAAATACAATAGTGTTCCAATTGTGTAAAACAGATTTTCTAATTAGCACAGTTTTGTCATTTTCCACATCAAGTTTAGACTTCCTTTATCAATTTACGACTTAGTAACAAGGGTATTTCACTGGACTCTATATCTGTGCTAATAAAGTAATTTCTTATGGTTATTTTACAATGATTGAGCACTCTTTTCAAAGATCTCAGCATGTTACAATCCTTAAACATGAAACTGGTGGTACTCTCAAATTCTTTAAATTTTGTACCACTCCTCATTATTCAGAGAGTCTAGACAGAATTTTAGACTGTATATCCTGCTCTATATTCCACTTCAGATGTGAATCCACTGTCTAATACTGCATAATTGAAAGAATCTGGTATGAACATCACTGTGCTGAAACTTCTTGTGACTAATACAATGCCCTCTCTTTAATGTGTATCTCCATCTTCCTCCAAATCCTCCATTTCGTTTTGGATTTTGAAAACTCTATTGTACCATTTAGGACAGTTCATGGCATAATGGCACTTTGAATTTCACCTGAAAATTTGAATGACTACACCTAAAGCATTCCTGGGGTTCATTCTCTTATTGCAAGTCAAAAATTCTTTTTACTTCACAAAATTATCAATAGCATTTCTGTCTTTATTTCTATTAGTTACAGTTCTCCTTTCATATTGTTTACTACAACCTGTACCTAGACAGATTCACCAGTCTCCTGATACCTTGTCCACCATTTTCTGTATTATCACTAATTGTGCTGTGTACGTTTATCCCCAAATTTAGTCATTGCCAAAACCATTAATCTGCCCATATTTAATACTTTGGCTCAGTATAATAAATGAAATACCATCACAGACGTGAGAATTTCCAAATTAAATTTCTGCAGGCCTTGCTTACAATCTACTGAATTCCAATTTATACACTTCCATGGTACTACTTCTGTCTTTCTAAATTTGTTGACATTTGACCACATCTCATAAGCAGTCAATAAATTATCTTTCTGATAAATTTTATCTTTGAAAATTAACAATCTATCCAAACCTTCATCCACATTCAAATCAGGCTTCAACTCCTATAAACTTTGCTTCTTATTCTAAATGCACGAAGGCCATACCTCATTTCCTGTTTGGTAAAGAAGTAACTGTGGTCTATATTGTAACTTCATTCTTTCACTGGTTATAAGACGTATTTTCAGAAAACAGGGGTTTGTAATCATACCATAAAACTTTACATTTTGACTCAACCATCCGGTGCTACCAATGCTATACACTAGAAAATAACTATTTTAAAGTGTCCAAGTCCACATTTTAAGTGAGGGCTTTATTTCAGTTAACCACAATCCATAAAACTCACACTCCACTGATTACTAGCTCCCATATTCATAGAATTAATTCTCGCCAACTAACCCTTAAATAATGTTTCAAACACTTGTTTCATTTGGCCTCAGGCATCCCTTCAGACCTTATTAGATGAGAACAATGCTGTCCTAGCACAGAAATCATTTTGAAGGAAAAAAAACTCATAGCCCTGGAAAACAGAGCACCAAAAAAATGGTTCAGAGATAGTAGGAACTACAGATGTTGGAGAATCTGAAATAACAAGGTGTAGAGCTGGATGAACACAGCAGGCCAAGCAGCATCAGAGAAGCAGGAAGGCTGACGTTTCAGGCCTAGATCCTTCTTCAGAAATGGGGGAGGGGAAGGGGATTCTGAAATAAATAGGGAGAGAGGGGGAGGCGGATAGAAGATGGATAGAGGAGAAGATAGGTGGAGAGGAGACAGACAGGTCAAAGAGGCGGGGATGGAAAGAGTAAAGGTGAGTGTAGGTGGGGAGTTAGGGAGGAGATAGGTCAGTCCAGGGAGGACAGACAGGTCAGGGGGGCGGGATGAGGTTAGTAGGTAGGAGATGGGGGTGGGGCTTGAGGTGGGAGGAGGGGATAGGTGGGAGGAAGGACAAGTTAGGGAGGCAGGGACAAGCTGGGCTGGTTTTGGGATGCGGTAGGGGGAGGGGCGATTTTGAAGCTTGTGAAGTCTACATTGATATCATTGGTTTGCAGTGTTCCCAAGCGAAATATAAGGTGCTGTTCCTGCAACCTTCGGGTGGCATCGTTGTGGCACTGCAGGAGGCCCAGGATGGACTCGTCTGAGGAATGGGAAGGGGAGTTGAAATGGTTCGCGACTGGGAGGTGCAGTTGTTTAGTGCGAACCTAGCATAGGTGTTCCGCCAAGCGGTCCCCAAGCCTCCACTTGGTTTCCCCGATGCAGAGGAGGCCACAACGGGAACCGTGGATACAGTATACCACATTAGCAGACATGCAGGTGAACATCTGCTTGATGTGGAAAGTCTTCTTGGGGCCTGGGATGGGGGTGAGGCGGGAGGTGTAGGGGCAGGTGTAGCACTTCCTGCGGTTGCAGGGAAAAGTGCCGGGTGTGGTGGGGCTCGAGGGGAGTGTGGAGCGGACAAGGGAATCACGGAGAGAGTGGTCCCTCCGGAAAGCAGATAAGGGTGGGGAGGGAAAAATGCCTTTGGTGGTGGGATCGGATTGCAGGTGGCGGAAGTGTCGGAGGATGATGCGTTGGATCCGGAGGTTGGTGGGGTGGTACGTGAGGACAAGGGGTATTCTGTTTTGGTTGTTATTGCGGGGAGGGGGTGTGAGGGATGAATTGCGGGAAATGCGGGAGACACGGTCGAGGGTGTTCTCGACCCCTGAAGGGGGGAAGTTGCGATCCTTGAAAAACGAGGACATCTGAGATGTATGGGAGCGGAATTCCTCATCCTGGGAGCAGATGCGGCGGAGGCGAAGGAATTGGGAATAGGGGATGGCATTTTTGCAGGAAGGTGGGTGGGAGGAGGTGTATTCTAGGTAGCTGTGGGAGTCGGTGGGCTTGAAATGGATATCGGTTTCCAGGTGGTTGCCAGAGATGGAAGTAGAGAGGTCCAGGGAGGAGAGAGAGGTATCAGAGATGGTCCAGGTGAACTTAAGGTTGGGGTGGAAGGTGTTGGTGAAGTGGATGAACTATTTGAGCTCCTTGGGGGACCACGAGGTGGCGCCGATAAAGTCATCAATGTAATGGAGGAAGAGTTGGGGTTTAGGGCTTGTGTAGCTACGGAAGAGGGATTGTTCCACGTAACCTACAAAGAGGCAGGCATAGCTTGGGCCCATGTGGGTACCCATGGCCATCCCCTTTGTCTGTAGGAAGTGGGAGGAATTGAAAGAGAAGTTGCTGAGGGTGAGGATGAGTTCGGCTAAGCGGATGAAGGTGTCAGTGGAGGGGGACTGGTCGGGCTTGCCCGATAGGAAGAAGCAGAGGGCCTTTAGGCCATCTGCATGGGAATGCAGGTGTGTCGGGACTGGACGTCCACGGTAAAGATGAGGTGTTGAGGACCAGGGAATTGGAAGTTTTGGAGGAGATGGAGGGCGTGGGTGGTGTCATGGACGTAGGTAGGGAGTTCCTGGACCAAGGGGGAGAAGATGGAGTCGAGATAGGTGGAGATAAGTTTGGTGGGGCAGGAGCAGGCGGAGACCTCCCCTGGACCTCCCCCTTCACCCCATCCCAGGCCCCAAGAAGACTTTCCACATCAAGCAGAGGTTCACCTGCACATCTGCTAATGTGGTATACTGTATCCGCTGTTCCCGTTGTGGCCTCCTCTACATCGGGGGAACCAAGCGGAGGCTGGGGGACGGCTTTGCAGAACTCTATGCTCGGTTCGCACTAAACAACTGTACTCCCAGTCATAAACCATTTCAACTCCCCCTCCCATTCCTCAGACGACATGTCCATCCTGGGCCTGCTGCAGTGCCACAACGATGCCACCCGAAAGTTGCAGGAACAGCACTTCATATTCTGCTTGGGAACACTGCAGCCCAATGGTATCAATGTGGACTTCACAAGCTTCAAAATCTCCCCTCCCACTACCGCATCCCAAAACCAGCCCAGCTCGTCCCTGCCTCCCTAACCTGTCCTTCCTCCCACCTATCCCCTCCTCTCACCTCAAGCCCCACCCCCTTCTCCTACCTACTAACCTCATCCCGCCCCCTTGACCTGTCCGTCCTCCCTGGACTGACCTATCCCCTCCCTAACTCCCCACCTACACTCACCTTTACTGGCTCCATCCCCGCCTCTTTGACCTGTCTGTCTCCTCTCCACCCATCTTCTCCTCTTTCCATCTTCTATCCGCCTCCCCCTCTCTCCCTATTTATTTCAGAATCCCCTTCCCCTCCCCCATTTCTGAAGAAGGGTCTAGGCCCGAAACGTCAGCCTTCCTGCTCCTCTGATGCTGCTTAGCCTGCTGTGTTCATCCAACTCTGCACCTTGTCATCACCAAAAAACTGGATTGTGCAGGTAACATATTTGTCTCACAATTCTTTGAGAGTTATTTTACAGTATTGTTACAAAATCCAGATTTAGCCTAACTTTAATTTACACTGATGCGTCATCATGTCATATGGGTTATATTTTGACAAAATACAACAAGTTACACAATTTTACTGTAAATTAAACTAGTCCAACATTGTTATTACCAACAATATTATCTTGCTGCCATCTAGTGGTAATTTGGTCTTGAATACTCACCTTGCAGAGTATTTGTTTACTTTTATGTTAATCAATGTTGTCAAATCTAATATAAGTAAATGAGGAGAGGGTTGGTCGGAAATCAGGAGTTCCCGGTTCAAAATAATGAGAAGCTAGTTCTGTTGTTAAACAATGAAAATTGTGATGAGACAGAAGGACCAAAAGAGTAAGAGAGTGAATAACCAGAGATAGTGTGGACCAGATAACCAGAAACAATAAAAAGGCAAGACACTGTGACAGTGAAATGGATGGAAAGGAAAAGTAAACATTCAAAACATCAAGATAACTCTCCAACTGCTGGACAACTACTCCACACCACTGCACCTCTTGTTGGTAATTAAAAGACTAGAGACTTCTTGCTGTAAAGCTGAGTATTCTATTAACAAAGTAGAGAAGTGGCTACTGAGATACATCCAGACAAAGTTGGCCCTAAATCTCCTATTTTAAAAGTCCTTTGTTAATTCTTATACTGCAATTGCCAACATATTGATCTGAATTGTTCTGCTTTCGTTTCCATCCCCGCATGTTTATCTCAATCCTTATATTCACATATGCTTCCTGTCCAACAGCTCATTGTCAAATATTCCAAGATAGTCTCTTCTATAACTTACATCCTTGCAACAAATCTTCTTTCACAATGACAACCATGGACAATAGGATCTAATCTGCATCATTTATTTACTGATCCCATGCTCCTTCTACGTGCCAGGTTAGTGGGAGGAGAAAATATAGTAGCACATGGTTTTTCCATTTTTGTCATGTCAATTGATTCCACCAATACTTCCATATCTTCAGCAGCTGCTTCTGTACTTACTGAGTGTTCATACACAAAACTGCTTTCTGCCCCACAGCATCATCATCATAATCATCTTACAAGCCTGCTACACAAAGTGAACTTGGCAAATTAACAAGAGGAGTAGGCTAACTTATTTATTAAATGTGATCCTATAAAGCTGCAGGCTGTATTGCCTTAGGAAATTCTGAATTTGGCCTCAATTAGGCACAGGTTTCCTCTTGTATTTTCTTGTCTCCCATGAGATTACAAGGATGGGTTGGGTCAGTGGTGTTTATTATAGGCAGACCTAATGACTTACCCTTCTGTTATCTAAATTTCTGAGATATTAACTCCACTTCATTTGCATAGAAAGACGGATTTTTTTGAAAAAGACATACATACCCATAAATACTGCCTTCCACAATCTTAGTGTGTCTCAAAGCTATTTAAAGCCAATGGAGTATTTTGAGGTTTAATATCCATTATTATGTGGGAGCAGATGTAGGCAATCCTCATGTGATATGTCCAATCTTTACTGTAATCTTGCAATCCTGGTACAATAACAGATAGTGCTTATTTTCATTTTCTCTAGTGGTTGGTTGTACGTTTTTTTAATATAATGGAGATAGCAAATTACAAGTTCTGTGTGACCAGGGTTCTTTTTAAGTTCAACATAACTATACAACTTTTGAACACCTGAAAATAACCCGTTTTTTTTTGCATTTTTATGCTTACATGGCTTTTCTATAAGACCATAAGATATAGGAGCAGAAATTAGGCCTATTGAGTCTGTTTACCATTTGTTTGTGGCTATTATCTTTCTCAACACCATTTTCCTGCCTTCTCCCAAAAACTCTTGATCTCCTACCTATCTCGATCTTAAATACACTTAATGACTTTGTCTCCACAGCCTTCTGCGGCAATTAGTTCCATAGATTCACTACTCTCTGCTTGAAGAAATTCCTCCTCATATCAGTTCTTAAGAGTCATCCCCTCACCGTGAGACTGTGTCCTTGGGTCCGCTTACTAATGGAAATGCTTCCTCCATGTCCATTGTATCAAGACCTCGAAGTATTTTGTAAGTTTCAATCAGATCCCTCCTTATCATTCTAAATTCCATTGAGTACAGACCCAGAGTCCTTAACCGTTCCTCATATGACAAGCCCTTCAGCCCCGGGATGATTCTTATAAATGTCCTCTGGACTCCCTCCAAAGCCAACACATTATTCAAAGAACAAAGAAAATTACAGCACAGGAACAGGCCCTTCGGCCCTCCAAGCCTGCACCGACATGCTGCCTGTCACAACTGAAATTCCCTAACCTTTCAGGGACCGTATCCCATTCTATTCATGTATTTTTCAAGATGCCTTTAAAAGTCACCATTGTATCTGCTTCCACTACCTCTCCTGGCATGAGTTCCAGGCACCCACCACTCTCTGCGTAAAAGATTTGCCTCGTATATCACCTTTAAACCTTGTCCCTTACACCTTAAACCTATGGTCCCTAGTAACTGACTCTTCCACCCAGGGAAAAAGCTTCTGGCTGTCCACTCTGTCCATGCCCTTCATAATCTTGTAGACCTCTATCAGGTTGCCCCTCAACCTCCATCATTCCAGTGAGAATAACCCAAGTTTCTCCAACCTCTCGTCATAGCTAATGCCCTCCATACCAGGCAACATCCTGGTAAATCTTTTCTGTACCCTTTCCAAAGCCACCACATCCTTCTGGTAAAGTGGTGACCAGAAGTGAATACAACATTCCAAATACGGCCTAATTAAGGTTCTGTAAAGCTGCAACATTACCTGTCAATTTTTAAACTCAATGCCCCGGCCAATCAAGGCTAGCATGCCATATGCCTTGTTGACGACCTTCTCCACCTGCGTTGACCTGTGTACCTGTACACCCAGATCCCTCTGCCTATCAGCACTCTTAAGGGTTCTGCCATTTACTGTATATTTTCCATCTGGATTAGACCTTCTGAAATGCATTACCTCACATTTTTCTAGATTAAACTCCATATGCCATCTCTCTGCCCAAGTCACCAACCGATCTATATCCTGCTATATCCTCTAACAGTCCTCATTGCCATCCACAATTCCACCAACCTTTGTGTAATCTGAAAACTTACTAATCAAACCAGTTACATTTTCCTCCAAATCATTTATATATATTACAAATAGCAAAGGTCCCAACACTGATCCCTGAGGAATGCCACTAGTCATAGCCCTCCATTCAGAAATGCACCCTTCCATTGCTACCCTCTGTCTTCTATGACCGAGCCAGTTTTTTTCATCCATCTTGCAACCTCTGACCCTGTGCAACTTTACCTTCTGTATCAGTTTGCCATGACAGACCTTGTCAAAGGCCTTACTGAAGTCCATGTAGACAATATCCATTGCCCTACCTCATCGATCATCTTCGTCCTTAGATTCCTTAGATATAGGGCCCAAAACGTTGTTGCAATTTGTTCATGTCTGCCCTTAGATACCTTTGGCCTTCTACCGCATTCTGTTTCTTATCTACTAACGATTTTATTTTTCCTTCTGAAGTGCAATAATTCACATTGATCTCTATGTTAATGTCAACTTCCTCAACTGCTCAGGCTCGCCTTTATAATTTATTTTTGTCTAATTTCCAAAATTTGGTACCGTCTGAAAATTCTGGCTTGGACTGACTCATTTCTAAATGAAAGACAGCATTGGAACCTTATCTCCTCGATGACAGTTCATGAAGCATAGTTAGGCTACAGGCAAATTTCAACTGGGAAACGGCATTGTCTAGCCTACTATACATTTAAAGCCTCCAAACAGGTTTTTTTAAACAAAGTACTGAACTGCTTGAAATGTCTTTTTAGAATTTAGAATTGTAACACAATGGACCTCAACGACAGATCTTGCTAAAACAAATACAACCGAATAATATTAGAGGAGGACACATAAGAGAACCGGGTTGTGGGGCAAACAGATGGATAAAGTGAGGAAAAAAAAGGGTCTAGGCTCGAAACGTCAACCTTCCCGCTCCTCTGATGCTGCTTGGCCTGCTGTGTTCATCCAGCTCTACACCTTGTTATCTCAGATTCTCCAGCATCTGCAGTTCCTACTATCTCTGGAGAAAAATAAGATTTAGTCATAACCTTAATGTAACAAAACACCGACATGATGTCCCAGTTTTTTTTTGGATAATTGTTTGCAATAAGGATACCGGTTAATTCTGCTTTGTGGTTGTCCTAAACAAGTGAGACGGGTGACTCGAACGACAGGGGGCGCAGAATTCAAGATGGCGCTTGTGAATATGGTCTATCTAGTGACGGGACCCGGAAGTGAAAGCTGGCTGGTGGGGGAGGGGGCTCCAGGTTTGGGTAGTGGTCAGAGTCCAGGCCCAGGCGGGTGGATGGGAATGATCTATAGGCCACAATAAACGGCGGTGATCGCGGGCCTTCGGCCTGTTCGGGCCGACGCTGGTGTTTCTATGGTGAGGCCCCGGGCTGGCAGTTGCTCTATCCCTCACTCCCGGTGATGGACGAGTGGAAGCCGAACCCGCGGGCCAAACCCTTCGTCCCGCGGCGGCACAGGAGCTGGTTCATCGCTTGGAAGTACAGGTTAACGGGGCAGCGGTCAGTGAGGAGGCTGTGCCAGGTAAGGAGGCCTCATGTGCCCGTAGGAATTTGTGGGGGAGGTGGGAGGTCGGTGGTCGGTGTTTAGTTTGTAGAGGTATGGCATTTATCGCCAAAGAGTATAAAAGACGGGAAAGTATTACTGTGCCTGTACAAGGCATTAGTGAGACTGCATCTGGAGTGTTGCGTGCAGTTTTGGTCCCCTTTGCTTGAGGAGGGATTTAGTTGCTTGGAGGTAGTTCAGGGAAAGCTCACTAGATTGATTCCAGACGTGAGAGGTTTGTCTTAGGAAAAGAGATTGAGCAGTTTAAGCCAAAACTCTCTGGAGTTCAGAAAAAATAAGACGCTAGAGGGATAGACAAAGTAAACATGGAGAGGACGTTTCCTTTTGTGGGGTAATCTAGACCGAGATGTCAGTTTTTAGATAAGGGGGACCAGATTTAAAACACAAGGAGCAATTACTTCTCTCAAAAAGTCATGAATCTCTGGAATTTGTTACTTCAGAGTGTGGTGGATGCTTGGACTTGGGATAGTCAGTCTGATTTTTTAAATTAGTAATGGGTTGAAGGGTTATAGAGAGCAGGTAGGAAAGTGGAGTTGAGGTTGAGATGAGCTCATATATGATTGTGTTGAATGGCAGAGCAGACATGAAGAGTTATATTGCATAATTCTACTTCTAGTTATGTCCTTTATGTAGTGCCTGTCAATAACCTATAACGTACTTTGTCACTTACATAGAACACAGAAACTAGGAGCAGGAGTATGCCTTTCAGCCCCTTGAGCTCACTCTTGATGCCGTTAATGTATAAAGATTTATCTGTCTCTTATATAAATGTCATGGATGGATTTGAACTCGTGCTTCTAAAGCACTAGTAAGGTCCATGCATCTACAATCCAGTGATATGAGCACCATGTTACCATCCCCTGCTGATTTCAGATTGCATTGTGTGCTGTGGTTGGATTCGAACCCATGTCCTCAGAACATTAAACTGGCATTCTGGATTATCAGCCCAATGATATTGCCACTGCCTCCCTTTACAGGCAAGCATTCCTGCTTTTTCTATGACCTTTACCATGGTTTACCACAACATCTTTCTCCTACACTCCTCCACAGTATTGCTTAATTGGTCTCCGACTGCTGTCAGCTTGTTCCATTCTTATCTGTCTAGGGTTCTCATGCTCTTTCATCTGGTGTCCCCCTATGATTTTTCCTTGGCCTTTTTCAGTTTCTCTCATAAAAATAAAGAAATTCCCTAACGGTTTTAACAGGCTAGATGTGGACAAGATGTTTCCTATTCTGGAAGAATCTAGATGTAGGGATCACTTTTAAAAATAATGGCTTGTGCATTTAGCACAGATGAACAAAAAATTCTATCTCACAGAAGGTAAGAAGTCTTAGAACTTTCTTCCTGCAAAGTGGTGAAAGCAAAGCCTTTGAATATTTTTAAGGGAGAAGTGGATCAAGGGGTGAAATGTTATTGGGTAGCCAGGAATGTGGATTTGAGTTAAAATCAGATTAGCTATGGGCTTAATGATGGAGCAATCTCAAAGGGCCAAATGGCCTACTCCTACTCCTGCTCCTCCTTGTTTGTCTCTTCATATGTATCAATATGCAGTCCCTTTGTGCCAACATCAAATGCACACAGTGGGTTTTTATGTGTCACAATCCTATTGGAGACCATTAATGTATAAAAGAAAAAAAAAATCTAATTATGCAGTAATTGGCTGTTGAACTATGTCACAAAATTACATGTTTCAAAACAAAACAAACTTTATTGTCTTAAAAAAAGTTTATCAAAGTTAGTACGATTAATTTAACAAGATAGCTTATAAGGGCTTATGCTGTATTTGCAACTTGTGCCACATGTCAGCTGTGGCTTGGTAACATTTTTGCCTCTTATTCCAGGACCTGAGCATAAGTTAACTGCAGACACACCAACGCAGTACTGAAAGAGTACTGCACTGTTGGAGGTTCTGTCTTTTAAATGAAGCATTAAGCTGAGGTCCCATGTGCCCTGCCGGTTGGTGTAAGAGAGTCTGTGGTGCTATTATGAAATAGAACAGAGGAGTTATCCCTGGTGTTCTGGCCATTATTTATTTCTCAGCATCACAAAATACAAATGTTCCATGAGCAATCCTCATCACAGGCCACCACATCATATGATGCTGTCTACATTATTACTCACCTTTGGTAGGTTTGCTGCCACCATCCCCTCAAGGCAGGGATATGCAGGTTCTGTTTTGTATGGTATGGTCAATGAAAACCACTTGCTAGTTCAATGAGAAGAGGCTCTTGTCTTAAACAAGACATTCTTTATTGCATTTTACCAACTAAATACAGGTTACACTGATGTAATAATTAAAATGTTACAGGGACTGTGAGGATGACATGGATAGCAGTCTTACTCGTTTGGGATCCTAATCTGTTCTCCAACCGTATTCATTTCATATCACATTAGTTGGTGCTAAAGGCACTCCTTGGTGTTAACCATTTCAGACCTCACCTCTTTACATGACACATTCTCCAACCTTTTTTTAAACTCATTTTTAATTTTCACAGTTTTTGTGTATGTAATTACATTTATCACCACCCCATCTCCTCCAAGTCTGTGACTTCTCAAGTACAGGTAGTTTGGACATTTCCGCATTCTCTCACACCATGCCAACATCCAGGACTTACCACCGACACCACCCTGCCCACTGCCTCCACAGCCAGCAGCTCCAGAGAATACAGTAGCACCCAGCCCTGGGGGGTCTTCACCATCCTCCCCCAGACCTCCCCCTCACTGAGGACGAACAGTCAGTCGTCAGTAAAGGACTCACCTTTATCCCCCTGCACCCTGACATCAATGAATACCGCTCACGCTTGGATGTTAAACAGTTTTTCTGCCGCTGCCGCCTCCGTCTCCACGCATACTACTTTAATCGCGAGCCTAACCCTCCCTCTACTGACCCCCTCTCCCTCCTCCTCCAACACACCACCTCCTTCTGGACACCACCCCAAGGCCTCCTACCTTCCCTCGACCTCTTCATCTCCAACTGCCGTCGAGACATCGATCGCCTCAACCTCTTCCCCCACAGAACATGCAGCCCTCCGCTGCAACCCTAACCTGACTATAAAACCTGCAGACAAGGGAGGCACTGTTGTAGTATGGCGCACTGACCTCTACATCACCGAGGCCAGGCGTCAGCTCTCTGACACCTCCTCCTACCGCCCCCTTGATCATGATGCACCTCTGACCACCAAAACATCATCTCCCAGACCATCCGCAACTTCATCACTTCAGGTGACC